>NC_057719.1:8381915-8393687 GCF_004010195.1 Chiloscyllium plagiosum
CTGCCTGTCCCTCCTGATGCTGCCTGGCTTGCTGTGTTCCTCCAGCCTCCTGCCTGTCCCTCCTGCTGCTGCCTGGCTTGCTCTGTTCTTCCAGCCTCCTGCCTCTCCCTCCTGATGCTGCCTGGCTTGCTCTGTTCTTCCAGCCTCCTGCCTGTCCCTCCTGATGTTACCTGGCTTGTTGTGTTCCCCCAGCCTTCTGCCTGTCCCTCCTGATGCTGCCTGGCTTGCTGTGTTCCTCCAGCCTCCTGCCTCTCCCTCTGATGCTGCCTGCCTTGCTGTGTATCCCCAGCCTCCTGCCTGTCCCTTCTGATGCTGCCTGGCTTACTGTGTTCCCCTAGCCTCCTGCCTGCTCCTCCTGACACTGCCTGCCTTGCTGTGTTCCTCCAGCCTCCTGCCTCTCCCTCTGATGCTGCCTGCCTTGCTGTGTATCCCCAGCCTCCTGCCTGTCCCTTCTGATGCTGCCTGCTGGGACACCCGCACCAACCAACCCAACCGCCCTGTGGCTGTACACTTTAACTCCCCCTCCCACTCCACCAAGGACATGCAGGTCCTTGGCCTCCTCCATCGCCAGACCATGGCAACACGACGCCTGGAGGAAGAGCACCTCATCTTCAGCCTAGGAGCCCTCTAATCACAAGGGATGAATGCAGATTTCTCCCACTTCCTCATTTCCCCTCCCCCCCACCTTGTCTCAGTGCCAACCCTCGGACTTAGCACCGCCTTCTTGACCTGCAATCTTCTTCCCGATCTCTCCCCCTCCACCCCCTCTCCGGCCTATCACCCTCACCTTAACCTCCTTCCACCTATCGCATTCCCAACGCCCATCCCCCAAGTCCCTCCTCCCTCCCTTTTATCTTAGCCAGGCCAGCATTCATTACTCACCTTAATTGGCTAGAAGGTCATTCATTTTACTGTAGGTCTGGGATCACATGGAAGCCAGATCAGGTAGGGAGAGCAGATTTCCTTCACTCACGGGGCAGTACTGAACTAGATGGCTTTCTATGGCAACTGACAGTGGTCACAAGATTGCTACTAGACTCACTCTTTATTCCAAATGTTTTTCATTGAATTCTGATTGCATCATATTCAATGGCAGAATTCAACCACATTGACCTGGCCTTCTGGATTATTACTCCAGAGACATTACCACTACACCACCACCTCCTGTTAAATATATATTGCAAATGCAAGTCCTATGGTTTTTGGTTATGATACTGAATTATAAGTAATAAGATCCTGCTTGTAGTCCACCCAATGTGTACTGGAGTTACATGCTGACCCTTATTTAGGGTCTTTGGAAGGATAACATCTTGACCAGATTAGTTTTTATTTTGTCTTCAATACAGTCAGTTCTGATATAACGCATTAATTCCATTCCCGTGCGATCCTGCATTATAAGAAAACCACGTAATAGCAGCACCATTTAAACTAATGGGGCCAGACTTGTGATATAGCCAACCCAGGTAAGGCAAGTTCACATTCTACAAATAATGCTGTAAATTCTTCAGTCATGTTCAAGCCAAATTGTGATGAAGAGATGCGCGTTCGAGCAGAACTGCCTGTATTGTATGAGCACTGAAGCATGTTCAAAGATGACATCATGTCTTACAATGATGCAGTGACCAGTCTTCCTGAATTCTTTCCCCAGTCTTCAGAAGATTCTAGGCTAACTCTGGAGTATTGGTGACTTTAACCATCCCCTTTTAACAGGAGAGTGGGTGATTGTGATACTGAACCAATAACCCTTTCCTGACTAAATCCCCAGTATTTATGGTCACATATGTCTATTCTACTAGACATGTAGCTTAGAGTCGTGAGTGTGGTGCTGGAAAAACATAGCAGGTCAGGCAGCATCTGAGGAGCAGGAAAATGGACGTTCCTCGGATGCTGCCTGACCTGCTGTGTTTTTCCAGCACCACACTCTCGACTCTAGCATCTGCAACCCTCACTTTCGCCTGTGCAACTGAGAGTCCAGGACGACAGATCTGGTTATGCAATTCCAACCACAACATGGGAATTTAAAAGTAATGACATATATTTTGGACTAAACCGCTTGCAATGGTTAGATTATTCTTAAAACCTTAGTCTTTCTAGCCCGATCTGACCTCCATGTGACTCCGAACCTGCAGCAATGGCCTCTATGTTGTAGTTTAACACCATTGTCTCAAGGCGTTTTCCCTAGGGATATAACTTCTTGTGAAACCCACATTCTGTGAATGAATTGACAGAAAAGGCAGCTGGTGAAACTCAGTTGAATGATGTCCGCTGTCCATGGGCTGCCAATGGATACAAATGTTCATTTGCTCCATCCCTGCATTCGCACACTGTCTCCAGCAGCGTTTGCAAGATAGCAATTTGGCAAACGACGCCCCTTGAAAACCACTCTCAGAAAGACATGAAGGCATAGAGACAGTTAATTAAAATTTCACGGGAACGGTTCCTGGGATGAGGAATTCCACATTTGTAGTCAATAAGAAAAGTTTTACCTGGGGAATGTTGGCAGGAAACTCAATGGAGATTTTCAAAATTACAATGGCTCTCAACAGAGTAGAGGGTAAAAGGTGTTCCTCTTGGTGGAAGAATCAAGAACAAGCATGTGCACATTATAGGTAACTGGTAATAGGAGGAAGTGAAGACAGGAGGAGAAGCCTTTTTATGCAGCGGTTAATTAAGGCCTGGAATGTGTTGAGAGTATGACGGGGGCAGGTTCAATCAAAGCAGTTAGGAGGAGATTAGAGTATTCTCTTGATAGAAACATTGTTTATTTTCTTTGCATGGGACAGTGGGCATTGCTGTTTAGGCTGGCATTTATTGAACACCCCCATAGCCCTTAAGAAGGTATTGGAGAACTATCTTCTGAAAGTGTTACAATCCATGAGCAGGGTACGTTTATAGGTTCAGTGCTTCTGCAAAGTCAGACATCTACAGTCAGAATCGTAGAGTCATAGAGATGTACTGCACGGAAATAGACCCTTTGGTCCAACTCGTCCATGCCAACCAGATATCCCAACCTAATCTAGTCCCATTTGCCAGCACTTGGCCCATATTCCTCTGAGCCTTTCCTAATTCATATATGTTCTGATTTGGAGATGCCGTTGTAAAAATTTGATGTCTGTGTCGATATGTGCGATCTTCTTGGAGATCCTCTCCACTTCAAGCCGAAAGCTAGTGCTTCCAATTAAACCTGTTGGTCTATAACCTGGTGTTGTGTGATTTTTAACTTTTAAGTGTTGTAAGTGTAAGAGCCTCCACCACTTCCACTGGCAGGGGAGACAATGGCCTAGTGGTGTTGTTGCTGGACTCTTAACTCAGCGACCCAGGTATTGTTCTGGGAACCTGGGTTCAAATCCTGCTGTGATAGATGGTGGAAGTTAAATTCAATAGATATCTGGAATCAAGAGTCTATGATAACCAGGAATCTATTGCTGATTGTTGGAAAAATTCATATGGTTCAATAATATCCTTTAGGGGAAGGAAACTGCCATCCTTACCTGGTCTGGCCTACATATGACTCTAGGCCCACAGCAATGTGGTTGACTCCTAACTGCTCTCTGGGTAATAAATGCTGAGTGATGTCCTCATTTTGTGAATGAGTAAAAACAAAGCTCATTCCATACATGCACCACCCACTGTGTGAAAAAAATGCACTTCAGGACCCTTTTATATCTTTCCCCTCTCACCCTAAACCTATGCCCTCTATTTCTGGACTTGCCCACCCCAGGGAAAAGATCTTGTCGATTTACCCTATCCATGCCCCTCAAAATTTTATAAACCTCTACAAGCTCATCCCTCAGCCTCAGACACTCCAGGGAAAACAGCCCCAGTCTATTTAACGTCTTCCTATAGCTCAAATCCTCCAACCCTGGCAACATCCTTGTAAATCTTTTCTGGACTCTTTCAAGTTTAACAACATCTTTCCCGTAGCAAGGTGACCAGAATTGAACACAGTGGACATTGCCGTGTAGTCAGTTTCTCCTTCAGACACTGAGTGTCTTCCTTCTGTGCTGTAACCACTCTGTGATTCTGAGATTGCAGATGATAATCCTGGAGGTTTGATGGCCATCTATGAGTCAGTTCAGAAGGTGTGTAATCCTTTTGGCAACAGCATCTACTCATTCTCACTTGGCTGGGGGAGAGGCAGGGCAGTGGGGTGAGGGGAAAGGAGCAAAATCCTTTGAGTTCTCTACTATCTGGAAACTTCAGTGATCACATCGTGCCTTCAGCCATGTTGGCATCCCTGATTATACTTTGTGTTGTATTATGTTGAAGGTATGATGTACTCATTGTTTCAGACACCAAGCTTCTCTTGAGCATTTCACGTAATGTCTGTCACACAGTTGCCCTTCCCCTATGATCACATCTCACTGACAGACACACATAATGTAAGGCTTGTATGAAGAATTCAAGGTGGAAGACGAGAGGACCTGGGACGGTTCTCTGTGCAGAGAACAAGGCTGAGAAGAGACTTAATTGAGGTTTTCACACAAGCAGATTGGATAGTGTAGATAGGGGGAAACTCTTCCCGTCATTAAAAAGGAAAACAAAATAACAAGAGGGCACAGATTTCAAGTGATGTGCAAACAAAAAGAGGGTGATGTGAGGAAAAAAGCTTTTTTTTAAAATTAGACTATGGAATGCACTGCCTGGAAATGTCAGGCAGGCAGCTTCATTTGAGGTACTCAAGAGGGCATTGGATGGTTATATGGATAAAAATTATGTATAGGGCTATTGGAAAAGGCAGGAGATTGGTATTTGGTAATAGAGCTAGTGCAAGCTCAATGGGCTGAATGGCCTCCTACTGCTCTGTACAGTTCTATAACTGTCATACTGTCAACCTTCAAGGAAAGAAAGTGCAGGGGAGAGTTGATAGCAGCATCCAAGGTCATGATTGCTTTTGATAGAGTCAGTAAAGGAGGTTAAGGAGCCTATCATTCCCTATTACTTTATCCATGGTCACGCATTGGTCAATCAGAGTGTCCTATACTATAATTTGCTATGATCATATGAAATTTGGCATTCTTGCATTTGTCCTGATGAATGCAATATGAAAAACTTTGCTAATGTGCCTCTATTTTCAGCAATACTTAAGAGAAAATAATTTCACTGGCCAAGAGGACATGGATTTAAAAGAATTTGCAAATGAACCAGGTGAGAAATGAGATTTTCTTTCCAATGTAACAAATAATTACATTGCTATGGGTTTCATTGCAAGAGCATAGACTCAAACTGAATCGATAAAAGTAAATGGCACACGATAGTGGGAAAACTGCGGGGAAGGAGGACTAATTGGAAAGTGTTTTCAAAGAGCTAGCATAAGCAGGGTGGGCCAAATGGCTTCTTGCTGGTCTACACTATATATAATGCACCAATCTAGGAAGGTGAAGAACAATTGTATCACATAGATGTTTGCTGTCAATCGCTGTTGCTCACTGCTTCACATTGCAACTGTTTCTCATAGACAACGACACTCTGTGTTTCCTTCAAGATTGAATAAACTGTCTCATAACCCATCAGCTTCTCTGACAGATAGTGACATTAATCCTTTCAGTTTACAGTCTGATAAAAAAGATACAAATAACCTGCATTGATATAATGCCATTCATAACCTTAGCGTGTGCTGAAGCATTATGCAGAAATCAGGCTGCTTTTGGAATATTGTGATTTTTATGATGTGGGATAAAAGGGCATAGTATTTATGCACAGAATGATCCCATACACAGCAGCATGATTACCAAAGATTAGCGAAGAGTAGTTCTTAATAGTAATGTACTCCTTGCGATGAAAAGTGTGTGATCTGTATATTACATAAGAAAGTTATTTTAGAGTTTGGATTTTGAACTAGTGGCATGGGGGTTTTGTTCTATGTATATGAAAGGGTTTAATGATTAACTTGCTAGCATTTCTGGAGCTATGACTTTTTAAAATCAGTACGAAAGTGGGAGTCCATGGATGTTAATGGTAATTTATTTGAATTGGGAGAGTTTGATGAATGGGCAGTGTAAACACTGAAGAGCATTAGCTGGCTTTCAGTTAGAAGAATCAGGAAGTTCTTTTTGCTGAAGGGAAAATTCCATAGCTTAGAAAGTTTCGTTTTTAATTGACAGGTGGCCTGGTTGATGTTAGATGTATGAAACAGTTTCTCCGAGAGAAAAGAATGAATTTGAAAAAGTTACGAAATAAGTTACTTCCATATAAGTGCTTCAGTTGCAAGCACTGTACCAGAAGTATTTAGGTAAGACCATGAAGGTGATTATTTGGATCTGAGGAAGTCTAAGCTCAGTTGTATGAATAATCGAGGAAGAGGCTATCAAGCCCTCAACAGCTAAAATTGAAAGGAACCATTAAGTTAAACCTATAGTGCAGGATGGCTTAGTGGTGAGCACTGCTACCTCACAGCGCCTGGGATTCCAGCCTTGAGTGACTGTCTGTATGAAGTTTGCACATTCCCCCTGTACTTGTGTGGGTTAGGTGCTCCGGTTTCCTCCCACAGTCCAAAGGTGTGCAGGTTATGTGGATTGATCATGCTAAATTTCACATATGTCCAGGGATGTGCAGGCTAGATGAATTTGCCATGGGAATATGCAGGGTTACAAGGATAGGATAGGGGCATGGGTCTGGGTGGGATGCTCTTTGGTGGGTCAGTGTGGATATGATGGGTCGAATGGCTGGCTTCCACACTGTAGGGATTCTATACATGTGACAGAAATTCAAACTCTCTTTGCTGTTTGTGTATTGTGAAGTGATGGTGTTGGGATAGATGTGACTGTGTATTCACTCTGTGTTTTGAAATGTGTTTTATATCAATCACATGTTTTATTCTGTTTTAACTCCATTGTTTTCACATAATAAAACCCAAATCAAATCTCCGTAATTCTGTGGTTTTATTTCAGTGAAAGATGACCTTGTTAAATAAAATCAATCAAGACAGGTTTCAGACTGGGATCTGACTTGTCCTGCAGTAACATTAGTTGTGGTTATCATATCCTCAAATGAATAAGATTCTCAAAATTGAAAAACAGGATGCCATAAATTTATGAAGGTGGCAGGTTATATAATTGCCTTACTTGCACTTAAAATACAATGTTTACAACAAGACTAACCCATGGACAGTTGGGTTGTGAATTAAAACTTATTTCTGGTTAGGTCCTTGGGTCGATACAAATCCAGATACCTACGGTAAACAGCCAGCTTTTCCATACCTTCCTCACTATCTCATATATAATTCCGCATCGCATGATCATAAATAAGTCAACATGCATTCCTTGTTAGAAGATTCAGTTTGAAAACAGCAGGACAGAGATTGATTTTTGTTGGGTAAGGGATAAGTCACCAATGTGGGTAGATGAAGTTAAGATACAAATCAGTCATAGTCTAATTGAAGTGTAAGCTCAAGGGGCTGAATGGCCATCTCTAGTCCCTATGCATTTAATTGTCTTTCCCTAATCGATAGGCTACATTTCCTCAGTGTGCAAGTTTGTTTTTTGAAAGACCAGTAGGACTCCCTTACTTTGTTATCATGTCGATATTTTCACTCTTGTTACATGTAATTGCTATTCTACCAAGTGTAACTTTCCATTATAGGTCGGTCAATGATTCATACCAGTTAGTCTCGAGCCTCTACAGAAATCCCAATTGTAACAAAGGTTGTCTATCCAGATGTTTCCATTTGCGTTTTAACTTACACTGATTCAGTGATAATCTTTAGTTAAACCCCTTATTTCTGGCCATTGCTGCAGGGTCAGCTCTGAATCAATAGCCCAGCATGTCTTTAGATTGGTTTAAACCTCTCTGCTTAACAGAAGGAGGCCAAAGGTTAACCTTGCCTCAATGGATAATCAATAGCAGGATAACTTTCATAGCAATCAGGTCAAACTGATTAACTGTTTCCTTTCAAGATAATGACCATATAATCTGTATTACTGATGTAGATTGAGAGATAAATATTGGCAAGGGCATAAACTTACATTTATAACTTTTCTTTTTATACATAGTTGCACAGATCTTTTACTAGGTATCTAAAAATGCCCCTTCCAACAGGCAACACCTTATTGTTTCTTCCTAATCGCACAGGTGAGACTTAAGAGTCAACCACATTGCCAGGAGTCTAGAGTCACATGTAGGTCAATTTATCTGTCCCTAACAGGCATTAATGAAACAGATGAGATTTTAAACAAGAATTTACAGTGGTTATTTGGTCACAATCATCCAAGTTTTTAATTTCCAGATTTTCATTGAATCCAATTTTTACCATCTAACCTGGTGGGATTTAAACCCATGTCCCAGACAATTAACTGGGATTCTGGATTACCTTGTCCAGTGAAATTACCACAGACTCCCACCTCCCTTAGTACTGCATTAAATCATCAGGCTAGAATTTGTGGTATACTGTCTCAGGAGGTGGGAGTGCTATTAGAGAAGACCAAACTCAGTTAAAGTATAACCAAACAAAAAAGGGGAAGAGGTAGAGAAACGTGCTACTGCAGAATTGTTGGTAACAGAGTAAATAGTTCAGGACTGGAGCTGAGTGGAAGCAAACAGAGAGCAGCCTGAGAAGGGAAGAGACTTTGATTCAAAACGGTTTCCAATGAGGGGAAGCTGAAAAGTGACTTCACAAAAGGGCTTTGGTAAATTTGAACCTGTGTTAATTGTGTCTTGTTAATTTATTGGTTACAACTTGCATTAGCAGAGATACAAAAACAGTAAAAAATTTACAAAAAAAAAAATTTAATCTAATTAAATAAAGTCATGATGGAAGGTCAGGTAATGTGTTGTTTCAGCATGATGTGGGAACTGGTTGACCCTATTGTGGTTCCCAGTGACCATGTCTGTAGTAAATGTTGGTTGCTGGAAGAAGTCGATGAGCTGGAGTCTGAGCTTCAAACATTGTGACACATCAGGAAGGAGGAGAGTTATCAAGATGCTGTGTTTCAGGAGACAGTAACACCCCTTAGACTAACTAACTTGAATTAAGCCAGTGGTCGGGAGCAGGAGGTTGTAGCTGTGAGTGAGGCAGGTGGAGGAATCGAGGAGGTAAAATTTGCTTGAGCCTCAGCCCTTGTCCTTGTCCAACAGGTTCAAGAGTTTATGTGTGGGCAGGAATGGGGCCTACAGGGAGGATGAGCTGACTGACCACAACACCGCGGTGCAGGGATCCTTTCAAGTGGGGGGAGAGAAGAGAAATGTTGTAATTGGGGGATGGTGTGGTTAGAGGCACAGGCAGTGTTCTCTGTAACCAGGATCGAAAGTCCCGAAGGTTGTGTTGCCTGTTTGGTGCTGGGGTTCGGGATATCTCATCTGGGCTGCAGAGGAACTTAGAGTGGGAGGGTAAAGATCTCTCACTACAAGGTCGCAGTCCTCGTAGGTACCAACGACAGAGATAAAACTATGGCAGAGGTTCTGCTAAGGGAGTATGAAAAGCTAGGATCTAAATTGAAAAGCAGAACCAAAAAAATAATAATCTCTGGATTACTACCTGAGCCATGAGCTAATTGGCACAGGGTCAATAAGATTAAGCAGCTAAATACATGGCTCAGAGATTGGTGTGGGAGAAACGGGTTCTAATTTATGGAACATTGGCACCAGTATTGGGGAAGAAGGGGCCTGTTCTGATGGGACGGTCTTCATCTGAACCATGCTGGGACCAGAGTCCTAGCAAATCGCATAACCAGGACTGGAGACAGGGCTTTAAACTAAATAGAGGGTGGGAGACTCAGTTATAGGGGAAATTAGAAAAGCTGAGTTAAAGGACAAGGACAAGGCAGAACTCAGGAGAGGTTATTAAAATCTCCAACACAGACACAAAAAAGCCGGAGTGTATGGAAAGGGTTAGCACTCAAACTCGAAGCACGTTGGACAAATCAGTGAGAAGAGGGATGGTTAATACAGGACTGAAAGTGTTATATCTGAATGCACGCAGTGTAAGGAATAAGGCAAATGAACTTGTGGTGATGATTGAAATTGGCAGGTATGATGTGGTGGGTACCACAGAGACATGGCTGCAAGGGGATCAGGATTGGGAGCTGAATATTCAAGGATATCCATCCTTTTGAAATAATGGGCAAAAAAGGGGTGGGTTTGCCTATGAGTAAGAAATGAAATTAAATCAATAGTAAGAAACAAAGTAGGGTCAGATGATGTAGAATCTGTGTGGGTAGAATTGAGGAACTGCAAGGGTAAAAACAAAATACAGTTGCAGTTATGCACAGGCCTCCAAATAGTAATCAGGAGCTGGGCCGCAACATACACCAGGAGATACAAACGCAGTGTAGGAAAGGCAAAGTTACAGAGATCATGGGGGATTTCAATATGCAGGTGGACTGGGAAAATCAGGTTGGCAGTGGATTGCGAGGAAAGGAATTTGTGGGATATCTATGAGATGGCTTTTTGGAGCAGCTTGTGGTGGAGCCCATTAAGGAACAGGCAATACTGGATTTAATGTTGTGCAATGAGACAGACTTGATAAGGGAGCTGAAGGTGAAGAAACCCTTAGGAGGCAGTAATTATAATAAAACAGAAACAACGGTAATGGTATTTCAGCTGAGTACGGGCATGAGGGAGGAGCTGGGTAGGATTGACTGGGAGAGAGGAGCCTAGCAGGTAAAACAGTGGAACAGCAATGATGGTAGTTTCTGGGAGTAATTCAGGAGACTCAGCAGACATTCATCCCTAGGGAAAAGAAGCATGTACAGGGAGGATGAGGTAACCATGGCTGACTAGGGAAGTCAGGGATAGCATAAAAACAAAAGAGAAAGCAGATAATGTGGCGAAGGGCAGTGGGAAAGCAGGGGATTGGGAAGCTTACAAAGATCAACAGAGTCTAGATTAGAGTGGTGCTGGAAAAGCACAGCAGTTCAGGCAGCATCCTTTATACCTAAAGATCAACAGAGGGCAACAAAAAGAGAAATAAGGAGGGAGAATATTAAATATGTGAGTAAGCTAGCCAGTAATATAAAGGAAGACTGTCAGAGTTCTTTAGATATAGAAAGGACAAAAGAACATAGAACATAGAACATTACAGTGCAGTGCAGTACAGGCCCTTCAGCCCTCGATGTTGCGCCGACCTGTCATACCAATCTGAAACCCATCTAACCTACACTATTCCACGTACGTCCATATGCTTGTCCAATGACGACTTAAATGTACTTAAAGTTGGCGAATCTACTACCGTTGCAGGCAAAGCATTCCATACCCTTACTACTCTCTGAGTAAAGAAACTACCTCTGACATCTGTCCTATATCTATCACCCCTCAATTTAAAGCTATGCCCCCTTGTGTTCACTGTCACCATACTTGGAAAAAGGCTCTCCCTGTCCACCCTATCTAACCCTCTGAATATTTTATATGTCTCTATTAAATCACCTCTCAACCACCTTCTCTCTAACGAAAACAGCCTCAAGTCCCTCAGCCTTTCCTCGTAAGACCTTCCCTCCATACCAGGCAATATCCTAGTAAATCTCCTCTAAACCCTTTCCAAAGCTTCCACATCCTTCTTATAATACGGTGACCAGAACTGTACACAATACACCAACTGCAGCCGCACCAGAGTTTTGTACAGCTGTACAAAAATCTCATGGTTCCGGAACTTGATCCCTCTATTAATAAAGGCTAAAACACTGTATGCCTTCTTCACAACCCTGTCAACCTGGGTGGCAACTTTCAAGGATCTGTGTACCTGGACACCGAGATCTCTCTGCTCATCTACACTACCAAGAATCTTACCATTACCCAGTACTTTATATTCCGGTTACTCCGACCAAAGTGAATCACCTCACA
>NC_057719.1:8394487-8409090 GCF_004010195.1 Chiloscyllium plagiosum
ATGATTATAAATCCTATCTCTTATAACCTTTTCCAACACTTTACCAACAACTGAAGTAAGGCTCACTGGTCTATAATTACCAGGGTTGTCTCTACTCCCCTTCTTGAACAGGGGAACCACATTTACTATCCTCCAGTCTTCTGGCACTATTCCTGTAGACAATGACGATTTAAAGATCAATGCCAAAGGATCGGCAATCTCCTCCCTGGCTTCCCAGATGATCCTTGGATAAATCCCATCCTGCCCAGGGGACTTATCTATTTTCACACACTGCAGGATTTCTAATACCTCTTCCTTCTGAACCTCAATCCCACCCAGTCTAGTAGCCTGTATCTCAGTATTCTCCTCGACAACATTGTCGTTTTCTAGAGTGAATACTGTCGAAAAATATTCATTTAGTGCTTCCCCTATCTCCTCTGACTCCACACACAACTTCCCACTACTATCCTTGATTGGACCTAATCTTACTCTCGTCATTCTTTTATTCCTTGAGTATCTTTAGAAAGACTTAGGGTTTACCCTGATCCTATCCGCCAACAACTTCTCATGTCTCCTCCTGGCTCTTCTGAGCCTTGACCAACAATGCCACACCTCCCCCTCTTTTACCATCTTCTCTGTTCTTACTGAAACATCGAAATCCTGGAACCTGCAACAACCATTCCTGTCCCTGCTCTATCCATGTCTCCGAAATGGCCACAACATCGAAGTCCCAGGTACCAACCCATGCTGCAAGTTCACCCACCTTATTCCAGATGCTCCTGGCATTGAAGTAGACACACTTCAAACCAACTTCTTGCTTGCCAGCGCCATCTTGCATCCCTGAAACCTGATTTCAGACCTCCCTACTCTCAACCTTTTCTATACTCGAACTACAATTTTGGTTCCCATCCTCCTGCTGGATTAGTTTAAACCCACCCCATTAGCCTTGGCGAATTTCCCCCCCAGGATATCGGTACCCCTGTGGTTCAGGTGAAGACCATCCTGCTTGTAGAGGTCCCACCTACCCCAGAAAGAGGCCCAATTATCCAAGAATCCAAAACCCTCCCTCCTGCACCATCCCTGTAGCCACGTGTTCAACTCCTCTCTCTCCCTATTCCTCGCCTCACTAGCACGTGGCACGGGCAACAAACCAGAGACAACAACTCTGTTCGTCCTACCTCTAAGCTTCTATCCTAGCTCCCTGAATTTCTGCCTTAAATCCCCATCTTTCTTCCTACTTATGTCGTTGGTGCCTATGTGGACCATGACTTGGGGCTGCTCCCACTCCCCCTTAAGGATCCCAAAAACACGATCAGAGACATCACGAACCCTGGCACCTGGGAGGCAACATACCAACCGTGAGTCTCTCTCGTCCCCACAGAACCTCCTATCTGTCCCCCCTAACTATGGAGTCCCCAATGACAAGAGGCAAGAGTAGATATTGGGCTGCTGGAAAATTACACTGGAGAGATTAGTGGGGAACAAGGAAATGGCGGAGGAACTGAATAATTACTTTGCATCAGTCTTCATGCTGGAAGACATGAGCAATCTCCCAAACGTTCAAGAGAGTGAGGAGGCAGAGCTGAGTATGGTGGCCATCACCAAGCAGAAGGTGCTGAAGGAGGATAAATCACCTGGACCAAATGGACTACACTCCAGAGTTCTAAGGGAGTTAGCTGAAGAGATAGTGGAGGTGTTAGTGGTGATCTTTCAGGAATCACTAAAATCAGGGAACATCCCAAAGGACGGATGATCCCTGGAATGACAGGTCTAACATATGAGGAACGGCTGAGGATACTGGGATTGTATTCGTTGGAGTTTAGAAGATTAAGGGGAGACTTAATAGAGACGTACAAAATAATACATGGCTTGGAAAAGGTGGATGCTAGGAAATTGTTTCAGTTAGACGAGGAGACTAGGACCCGTGGACACAGCCGTAGAATTAGAGGGGGTCTTCCTGAAGAAGGGCCTGTGCCCGAAACGTCGAATCTCCTGTTCCCTGGATGCTGCCTGACCTGCTGTGCTGTTCCAGCAATAAAGTTTCAACTTTGATCTCCAGCATCTGCAGACCTCACTTTCTCCTCATTTCAGAACAGAAATGCGGAGACATTTCTTCAGCCAGAGAGTGGTGGGCCTGTGGAATTCATTGCCACGGAGTGCAGTGGAAGCCGGGACGCTAAATGTCTTCAAGGCCGAGATTGATAGATTCTTGTTGTCTAGAGGAATTAAGGGCTACGGGGAGAACGCTGGTAAGTGGAGCTGAAATGCGCATCAGCCATGATTGAATGGCGGAGTAGACTCGATGGGCCGAATGGCCTTACTTCCACTCCTATGTCTTATGGTCTTATGGTCTTATGGACTGGAAAATCACTCATGTGATATCCCTGTTTAAAAAGGGAGTAAGGGGCAAAAGACAGAAAATTACAGACTGACTAGCCTAACCTCGGTCTTAGGTAAGACCCTGGAATCCATTGTGAAGGGTAAGATTTCTGAATACTTGGAATTGTATAGTAAATAGGACAAAATCAGGATGGCTTCATCAAGGGAAGGCCATGCCTGACAAATCTGCTAGAATCTTATTTAAGGACATAATGAGCAGGTTAGACCAAGGAGAGCCAATGGATATTATCTACCTGGACTTCAAGAAGGCCTTTGACAAGGTGCCGCACAGGAGGCTACTGAATAAGGTCAGGGCCCATGGTGTCAGAGGCAAGGTGCTAGCATGGATGGAAGTTTGGCTGTCTGGCAGAAAGCAGAGAGTAGGGATAAAAGGGTCCTTCTCAAGACGGCACCTGGTGACAAGTGGTGTTCCGCAAGGGTCAATACTGGGGCCACAGCTTTTCACTTTATACATTAACGATCTAGGTGAAGGAACTGAGGTCATTCTGGCTAAGTTTGCAAATCATACAAAGATAGGTAGATGCTGCAGAAGGATTTGGACATGTTAGGAGAGTGGGCAAGAAAGTACATTGTGGGAAAGTGTGAGATCATGCACTTTGGTAGGAAGAATAGAGGCATGGACTATTTTCTAACTGGGGAGAACATTCAGAAGTTTGAAGTACATAGAGACTGTGGAGTTCAATTCCAGGATTCTCTCAACATAAACTTGCAAGTTGAATCAGTTGTTAGGAACGCAAATGCAATGATAGCATTTATTTTGAGAGGACTTGAATATACAAGCAGGGATATTCTTCTCAGGCTCCATAAGGCTCTGGTCAGACCACATTTGGAGTATTGTGCACAGGTTTGGGCCCCATATCTCAGGAAGGATGTACTGGCCGTGGAGTGTGTTCAGAGGAAGTTCACAAGAATGGTCCCAGGAATGAAAAGCTTAACATATGAGGAACGTTTGAGGACTCTGGGTTTATACTTGATGGAGTTTAGAAGGATGAGGGGGAATCTAATTGAAACGTACAGAATACTGAATGGCCTGGACAGAGTGGAAGATGTTTCCATTGGTAGGAGAGACTAGGACCCGAGGGCACAGCCTTAAAGTAAAGGAAAACCTTTTAGAACAGACATAAGGAGAAACTTCTTTAACCAGAGAGTGGGGAATCTATGGAATTCATTCCAACAGAAGGCTGTGGAGTCCAGGTCATTGAGTATATTTAAGACTGAGATCAATAGGTTCTTGAGTATCATGGGGATCAAGGGTTACGGGGAGAAAGCAGGATATTGGGTTGAGAAACTTATCAACCATGATTGAATAGTGGAACAGACTCAATGGGTTGAATGGCCTAATTTCTTCTCCTATGTCTTATGGTCTTATAGTTCCATGCAACTCTTGGGAGATATCCAACACTCCTGTCTCCTCCATAGCATTGGGGCATGGAGAGAGAAGAGATTAACATTGAACAAGGGTGAGGAAAGATTCCCACTTTATTTTTAAGGCAGAGGTAAGTCAAAGAGAATGAAAGATTATCGGGGTATGCTGTCATGTAGAGTTGAGGTTAACATCATATCAGCCATGATCTTACTGAATGAATGACTTTTCCTTTTGTTTGTGTGTTCATATGTAGCTCATGACATCACCCATGTCTTGTATGGATTCGGGTCAGTGCTGGGTAAAAACGAGGACTGCAGATGCTGGAAACCCGAGTCTAGATTAGAGCAATGCTGGAAAAGTACAGCAGGTCAGGCAGCATCCGAGGAGCAGGAAAATCGACGTTTCGGGCAAAAGCCCTTCATCGGGTCAGTGCTGTCCATTGTCTTCAAAGGAACATGGAGGCAGGGATCTCTGCTGGGTCAGTGATGAGATAGTGGCCCTTTGGGTGTATCAGTTCTATAACACTGTCCAAGGTTTAGAATTATCCTGAGTGAATGGAGAGTTGGATGTTGGAGAACAATCAGAGTGTGTTGAAATAAATTAAGTCAGAAGTGAGCAAGGTATTAATGAGTGTTTCAGGAGCAGATGAACTGAGACTGGACAGATTTGGGTGATGTTGTCGGGCTGGAAATAAGTGGCCTTAGTGACAGTGTGAATCAGAGGTGAGAAGGTTACCTCAGGGTCAAATACAATACCAGAGTAATGTACAGATGCGTTCATCCTCAGACTGTTGCCAAGAAGAGACAGTGGCAGAGACTGAAAACAAGAGGCTAACCCGACAATTCTGAAGAAGTGTCAAACCAGACTTGAAATGTTAATCCGGTTTCTCTCTCCACGGAAGCTGCCAGAGCTGCTGAGTTTCTCCAGCATCCTCTGTATTGTTTCAAATTTCCAGCATCCACAGCTCTCAAGATTTGATTGGAAGAAATTTCTGCTTATATGGTACAGATTACTGTACAAGCAATCTGATAATTTCCAAATAGTGGGGTGGGGCGGGGGGGGGGCGCTAAGAAATGTGTCAGTCAAAAAACCATTTTTGTTTGCAATTTCTCCAGTCTGTCCACATCCTTTCTCTCATATAGAACCCAGAACTATTAATTCCAAGTGCGTGAGAAAAAGATTGAACGTGGGTTTAATATAACCTTTTAATGAACTTATTGTAGGGCATATTGGGTAGCACTCTCCCCTCTCACTCACAAACCTCTGGGTTCAAAGCTGATAGTTCAGGGCAGTACTAAAGGAGTGCTGCACTGTCAGTGGACCACTTTTCAGATAATTAAGGGGCCTGCTTGAGTGGATGTAGGACATCCCTTAGTGACTATGTTGAAAAAGAGCAGGGGAGTTCTTCGTGGTGTCCTTGTCAATACTTATCCCTCAATCAATATCACAAAAGCATATTATCTGATTATTTCACACTATGGTTTGTGGGAGCTTGCTGTGCATAATCTGGTTGTTACATTTCTTACATGGTAACAGTGCCTACACTTTTTAAAAACACTTCACTTGCTTCAAGGCATGTTGAGATAGCCAGCTGTCATGAAAAGCGCTAAATAAATGCACCACTTTCCTTATTAGAGTCTAGAGCCATACAGCACAGAAACAGACCCTTTCGTTGAACTCTTCCATGGCAACCAGATATCCTAAATTAATTTAGCCCCATTTGCCAGCACTTGGCCCATATCCCTCTAAAGCCTGCCTATTCATACAACCATCCAGATACATTTTAAATGTTGTAATTGCACCGACCTCCACCACTTCCTCTGGCAGCTCATTCTATACACGCACTAATGTCTGCATTAGTTTGGACTCCCCTACCCAGGGTAATAGATCTTGACTATCCGTGCCCCTCATTATTTTATAAACTTCTATAAGATCGCTACTCAGCCTCCTATTCTCCAGGGAAAACAGACTCAGCCTATTTAGCCTCTGCTATCGCTCCAACCATCCCACCCTGGCAACCTGTAAAATGTCTTTGAATTCTTTCAAGTTTCGTGGTGGCTCAGTGATTAGCACTGCTGCTTCACAGCACCAGGGACCTGGGTTTGATTCCAGCCTCGGGTTACTGTCTGTGTGGAGTTTGCACATTCTCCCCGTGTCTGCGTGGGTTTCCTTTGGGTGCTCTGATTTCCTCCCACAGTCACTAAGATGTGTAGGTCAGGTGAATTGGCCATGGGAAATTGCCCGTAGTGTTAGGTGCATTAGTTGGAGGGAAATGGGTCTGGATGGGTTATTCTTCGGAGGGTTAGTGTGGACTTTTTGGGCCAAAGAGCGTGTTTCCACACTGTAGGAAAACTAATCCTTCCAAAGCAAGGAGACCAGCATTGCACGCAATATTCTAGAAGGGGCCTCACCAATGTTCTATAGAGCCACAACATGACCTCCCACTTCCTACACTCAGTGCACTGACCAATGAAGGCAAGCGTACCAAACACCTTTTTCACTGCCCTGTTTACCTGCGACTCTGCTTTCAAGGAGTTATGAATCTGTACCCCTTATTGTTCTGTAGCATTAATTTTAGCAAATCCTGCACCTCTATTGCCAGATACTCCTGCTTCTCCCATTCCCTCCTGGGGAGACTCTCTTTTTTATTCTGAAGGGTCTCCTTTATTCGAAATATAAGATGATGAGTAATCAACATTGATCTATAGTTAGACCAATACTTATTCCTACAATTGCTGTCCCTTTGCAGTGTGTCAATCTCCCAATATTTAAATGGAAAAATCCATATTGCTTCATATCTAAACCAGCTCTAGCAATAAATTACAGGTCAGGCAGGGTTTCTTATTCATTTCAATACAATTTATCATGTTTTTGTGTCATAATGTGATTTGTTTAATATTGGATAGTTTTATTAATTCCTTGGTTTACCTCAATAACTTCAGATAGAGTATTTCGTGTTGCTGTTATTAATTTTTTGCAACAAACATATTGCCGCATCAATATCTTTGACCTTTAATGGCTTATCACTTTTTTATTATCTTTCTGAAAATGTCTCTGCCTTGTTCAATAAGGTGAAAGTAATCTAAAATATGACTATCACTGTCTGAAAATAGTCAAGTGATCTTTTCAGTCCAAGTTCCTAATTTTGTCAGAATGGGTTCAAGGGATTACAGAGCCACTTAGATAAATGTGTAAACATAGGAACATAGGGAACATAGAATCGGGCTCAGGTTATGGGTGACATGGTGGCTCAGTGGTTAGCACTGTTGCCTCACAGACCCAGGGACCTAAGTTTGATTCCAGCTTCAGGCCACCCACTGTGTGGAGTTTGTGCGTTCTCCCTGTGACTGCTTGGGTATTCTCCGGCTGCTCCGGTTTCCTCTCACAGTCACAAAGATGTGCAGGCCATGCTAAATTGTTTTAGGTGTATTAGTCAGAGGGAAATGGGTCTGGGTGGATTCTTCTTTGGAGGGTCAGTGTGGACTTGTCGGGCTGAAGGGCCTGTTTGCACACTGTAGGGAATCTAATTAATGTAACTGGGCTAGTCATCCAAACCCCAGGCTGTTGGGCTGGAGCACGGGTTTCATATTCAAATTTGAATTCAATAAAGTTTGGAATAAGGAGCTGGCTCAGTAGAGGCCATGTAGCTATTGTAAAAACTCATCTGCTTCACTAATGCAGTTTCGATAAAAAACTCTGCTTGCCTACACGTAACGCCAGACCCATAGCGTTGTGGTTCACTCTTAATTACCATCTAAGCATAAATGCCAGCCTCGCCAACACAGCACACATCGTACTTATGTGATAGGCCATTCAGCCGTTAAGCCTGCAAATGTCTCAGTCTCACTCAGTAAAAATAAAAATATATGAAAATGGTCATTATCTTTTGAGTTCATCCTGAACTAAGCTCCTCTGTGCTGCGTCCCTTTGTGGATGTTCTATAGGAAAACAAAACATATGGACCAAATATTGAACTACAGAAGCAATCATCCCAACACCTACAAACGAAGCTGCATCAGAACATTATTCCAACGAGCCAACACACACTGCAGCATAGAGGAACTACGCAGAGCAGAGGAAGTTCACCTGTACAGTGTATTTAAAAGAATGGGTACCCAATGAACACAGTCCGCCGATTTCTCAGCAACAAACCCAAACAAGCAGACAAAACATGTCAGAAAGCCTAGCCACCCTCCCTTACATCAAAGGCATCTCAGAAATGACTGCCAGTCTACTCAGACCCCTTGGCCATCACGGTAACCCACAAACCCACCAACACACTAAAACAGCAGCTAATGAACTTAAAAGACCCTATACAGACAACAAGCAAAACTAATGTCATTTACAAATCACTGTGCAAGGACTGTAACAAACACTACATTGGACAAACAGGCAGAAAACTAGCCACCAGGATACATGAACATCAACTAGCCACAAAATGACATGACCCCCTCTCACTAGTATCCTCCCATACAGATAAGGAAGGACACCACTTTGACTGGGACAACACATCCATCCTAGGACAAGCCAAACAGAGACACGCACAAGAATTCCTCAAAGCATGGCATTCTGAGCTGAACTTTATCAACAAACACATTGACTTGGACTTGATCTACCTCCCCCTGAGAAAAAGAACAGGAAATTACATCACCATATGGTATGACATCACCAAAGGAAATGACATCACAAACCCAAACATATAAATAGAAGGCAGGAATCATCAGCAATGCTTCGTTTGGAAGCCCACTGAAGATGTTACCTAGTATGGTGACGAAATGTCTGAACATGAACCTCCCAGCTCAGCGAGCAAACCTACATCCAGAACCTTAACCTGAGCTACAAATCTTCTCAAAACACGCTGAACTAAGAATGCTTTACTTCAGCTTTACTGGTATTGGTGCAATCAGATCTCAAATACTATGTGCAGTTTTGGTCTCCTTCTGTTAGGATGGTTGTAAATGCATTGGAGGCGATTCAGAGGATGTTTACTCGACTGATTCTGGGAATGCGCAGACTCTTTTATGGGGATAAGTTCCATCAGCTAAGCCTATTTGCATGGGAGTTTAGAAGAGTGAGTGGAAGAATTGATGGATCCCAAATGTTCTTGGCAAGATGAACATGGAGAGGATGTTTACTCTTCTGGGTCAGTTTAGAAATAGGCTGGGGTGTGGGCACTATATTAAAATGAGGGATCCCCAAAGGAGTGAAGAATATTTTTCTCTCAACTGTTGGAACTCTCTGCTCAGAAAGACGTGGGGGAGGAGGTTGTAAAATATATTTAAGACAGTGTGGATAGTTTCTTGCTAAGGTGTATTTGAATTAAGTTTATTGTCACATGTACTCTCACATGAGTACAGTGAAAAATTTACAACTCTCAACTCACAATGCCATTTTAGGTACGAAGGTACCTAGGTAAAGGAATCAAAAATTATCAGGCTGGGACTGAGGTAAATGGGAATGTGAAATTCATAAAACCAAACAGACCTGCCATGATCTTATTTAATGGTGGGCCAGTTACTAGGGCCCAAATTGTCTACTTCTGCTCCATTTTTGTTTCTTCCTATGTATGTTGTATTTAGGTCACTGTTCCAAATTGGCTTTCTGACCCTTTTAAAACAGTCTTTGTAGAAAATGTCTCTATTTTGAAATCCAAATATAAAAATATAACATTTATCATAGACCTTCAGCGAATAGTGAGTATGGTGTGATGGAATTCTCTGTTAAGTTTGAAACTATTGTAGTTCAATCTGAAACAAGGGTCTTAAATCTAAACAAGGACAATGACAGAGTTATGAGGAGGATATTGCCTGTGGTGGATTGAAAAGAATATGTCAAAAGACTTGATGCCCAGTAGGTTACAGCTTTCAAATCTGACAATTATTTTCTAAACATACAGTAATGGTATCTTTAACAACAGACTTCAGTATTTCCTCTACCACTGATAATAGGCTAACTTCTCTATCATTCTTTGTTTTCTCTCTCTCTCTCCCTCTTTGCTTAAACAATGGGATTACATTTGCAGCCTTCCAATCTGTGGACTCTGTTGCAGTATTAATACAATTTTGAAAGATGAGAAGAATACAATCTGTTTTAACACTCTTGGTTGAAGGTCATTGGTTTCAGAGAATTTGTCAGATTTCAGTCCCCTTAACTTCTTATAAACTATTTTTAACAACTAACTACCTTTTTACTAGTTTCTTTCAGTGCCTCACCCTCACTCGACTGTTGGGTCTTAATTATTCCATGGAGTCTTCTTGTGTCTTTCTCAGTGAAGGCAGACACAAAGCATTTATTTAGCTTCTCTGCAATTTCTCTATTTGCTATTATATAATGTCTTCTCTCTGCTGGTATTGAACCTACATTTGTCTTTACTAACCTTATTTTTACAAACTTAAAAATGACTTTAAAGTTTGTTTTTACCATTTTCTGCCATTTTACATTCATTTGCAATTGTCTCTTTTTTTTCAATCAAATGCTTGACAATTCTTGGCTGAATTCTAAAATTCTCCCAATCCTCAGGCTTATAATGTTTTGGGAACTGTATTGGCATCTTCCTTTAGTCAAATACTTTATTTAACTTCACTTGTTAGTAATGGCCCCCTTGCCTTTCCTGATAGTTATTTTTGCCTCAGAAGAGCGCATATTTTTTGAAAAGCAAGCAATACAAAATACTGGCTGTAACCTATTGAGCATCAAGTCTTTTAACATATTCTTTTCAATCCACCACAGGCAACATCCTCCTCACAACTCTACAATTGTCCTTGTTTAGATTTAAGACTTTAGTTTCAGATTGAACTACAGCTTTATCAAACTCAATGGAGAATTCTATCACACTGTGCTTACTATTCTGTAAAGGTTGTTTTACAACAAGATTATTTATCAGTCCATTCTCATTGCATAATACAAGATGCAGGAAAAACCTGTACCTTACTTCACCATATTAGATAAAAAGTTCAAACACATCGTAGGAATTCTTGCTCCACAGCATTGGTGCTCATTAAATTTACCCAGTCTATCTGTAAGTCAAAGTTTCTCAAGGGGAGGTGATGGCCTAGTGTTATTGTCACTGGACTGTTAACCCAGAGACCCAGGAAATGTTCTAGGTTCGAATCCTGCCATGGCTGATGGTGGAATTTGAATTCAATTTAAAAAAACAAGTCTGGAGTTAAGAGCTTCGTCATGATCATGAATCCATTTCCAGTTTTTGGGGAAAAAAAACCCATTTGGTTCACTAGTGTTCTTCAGGGAAGGAAACTGCCATCCATACTTGGTCTGGTCTATCTGTGACTCCGGACCCACAGCAATGAGATTGACTCTTAACCCCCCTCTGGGGTGGGCAATAAATACTGGTCCAGCCAGTGACACCTGAATCCCATAACTGAATACAAAATACTGCATTCCCCTTGCTACCTGCAATATAATTGCTTGAATCATTCTGTGCCCTACATTACCACATCAGCTCGGTGGCTATGAACTATTCCTACAAATGTCCCTTAGCTGTTTCACAGATCCACTCAAACAGATTCTGCATCCTGTTCTTTCAGTTAGAGATTAGTTCTCATGAATACTGATGCTGTCTCTTATTACCCATACTATTCTGTTTCCTTTTAGCTTATACTTCCTAAATGTCAAATACCTTTCAATATTCAGTTTCCAGTCTTGGCCATCCTGCAGCCAAGCCTCTGTAACACCAGTTAAATCATACCCTTTATGTGTACTAGCGCCATCAATTGACCTAACTTATTGAAAATGCTTTTAATTCTGCTTTTTAAAATATGTTATGACGTTTGATGCTGGTTGATCCTAGGATCTATTTCTGTTGATTTCCCCCTTTATTTACAGTTTTTCTACTTCTCAGAAGCAGCTTTGATAGTTTTCTATTGAATTCCCTCTCAAACACCCCCTCCCAAATCTCTGACCAACTGTTTTAAGCCCTCCTTAAAATCTTCCCATGGGATATTAGTCCAGCTCCTGCTAAGGTGCAGTACACCATTCACCTTACACTGGAAACACTTGCCCCAGAGCCAGCTCCAATGTCCCAGAAATCTAAAACCTGCTTCCAGCACCATTCTCCCAGCCACATGTTCATTCACTTCATCATCTTATCTCTACATTCGCACAAGTGTGATACCGGATGTAATTCTGAAATTACTGCCTTCGAGGTCCTGCTTTCCAGGCTCTTGTCTTGCTCCGCAAATGCAACTTTTCTGGATCTCATCCCTCTTTCTACTAATGTAATGGATGCCAAGGTAGAGAATGGCATTTGGTTCTTCAGCCTCCCCAAACGAATGTCCTGAGGTAAATATGACATCATTGGTACCAGGGAGGCAACCTACCATCCCGGAGTTACATTTCCAGCCCCAGAAACCACTGCTTATTCCCATATCAAATCACTTATCACTAATGCTGTTCCATTGTTTTTCCTCCCTGTCCATCCCTGCCCTCACATCTCTGCAGTTATGCCACTTGCAAGCTTGGCTCTCTCTAAAATCCTCTGATAAACCTCCACCCTCACCAGTTTCCAGGGCAGCATGGCGGCTCAGGGTTAGCACCGCTGTCTCACAGTGCCAGGGACCTGGGTTCGATTCCAGCCTCAGGCAACTGTCTGTATAGAGTTTGCAAGTTTTCTCTGGATGCTCCGGTTTCTTTCCATAGTCCAAAGATACCCATTGTATTTGGGTAGGTTCAGGCTAGGTAGATTAGCCATGGGAAATGCAGGGTTACAGGGTTTAGATGGGAATGCTCTTTGGAGGGTTGGTTTGGACTGAATAGCCTGCTTCCACACTATAGGGATTCGATGATTTGAAACAGAAAATGGGTTATTGAGTGAGAAATAATCAGCACTCTACCTATCTGCTTTTTCCAGACTGACTGCTGGTCACCCATTCCCTTTTGGCTGCCTGATCCTAATATAAAGTGTGACCACTTTGTGAAATGTTCTTTCAAAGTAGATGTTACCTTCATGAACATACCTCAGTGACTCCACGTAGCACTCAAGTTCCAAAACTCTCAGTTAAAGATTTTTCAGTTAGAGCCACTTGCTCTATATGTGATTATTGAAGCATCCAAGACTTCTCACAGGGTGGGAATTCTATGCAGCTGAGCTATCCTGCCATTCCCGAAGGCTAAATTTAGGCTATTTACCTTAAGCTGGAAATAGAAGATCAGAGAATAAAATTACTCATCAATCAACTCCAATGAATCTAGTTTTGTCTTTGACTGCCTGCCTTGGGGTTTAATTTTCATTTATTCCTTTAGGTGATGCTGATCACCCATCGTAGGCTTCTCACCTCGCCATCACAATGCTGACTGCCTGCCTTGGGTTATTGTCTTAGCTGCTCTTCTGGGTGCTTTTGGCGGCCTGTTGCAGGGTTCTCATCTTGCCTGCAGCTCAGATGTACAGATTGGCTATCGTCAAATCAAATTGCATAATAGACCGGAGGCACTGAATGGCCTCTTGATCCTCTGTTTCACGTTTGCATTTAAAGACAAGGAAGTAAGTTCAACTCCGTCAAACCTTTACAGATGCACCATAGAAACCAAACTATCTGGGTGCATACCAGCCTGGTACAGCAACTGCTCTGCCCAGGACCGTAAGACACTACAGAAGGTGGTGTGCACAGCCCAGACCATCACAAAAGCCATCATCCATGCTCTCCGTTTATACGCTTCATTGCCACGGAAAGGCTGCCAACATCATCAAAGACCCCTCCCACCTGGTAATGCTCTCCTACAACTTCTTCTGTCAGGCAGATGATACAAACGCTTGAACACACGCAAACTGCAGGTTCGAGGACAGCTTCTTCCCTGCTATTGTTAGACTGATGCATGGACTCTCTAACTTCAAACAATGCTGATCTTGTTAATGTTGACTTTGCTTCATGCATCTCCTATTCAGTGTAACCTGTATGCCTAACTCTGTCCAAACACCCTATGATCTATACGTCCTTGCTTTCTATAAGCTTTTCACCGTGCTTAGGCGATTACAATAAATGAAATCAAATCAGGTGACAGAGGTGCAAAGAACAATCAGTTAAATGGATAGACAGAGTAACCATACATTTAATTTATGCTTGAATGTATATAAAAATTAACTTCTGACCATCAAAGTTTTCATCTTTCGTATACTTGTTCGAATCTGTTTCACAATTTCTTTTTTCCCACTCGAGTATCAGAAACACTGGGAGACATCCTGGTCCAAGGCGTGCCCTGCACATTTCAGGACCATGGTCAGCGACCAGCGTTACGAGTTTATCCACGGTCCGGCACTTCCAAGGATCCTGACAGGATCTCAACGCCTTGAAAGTCTTGCTCATCAAGTTTCAATCCCCTTTCCAAAGTCTTCCCTACAATTTGGTTTGAAAAAACAATCAGACTTTTACATCAGGAATTGGAATGGGCCTGTTAATTTGAAATGAAACAGAGGAGGGGTGTGAATTTCTTGGACGATACAGAGCGATGATGATAATGTGAGTCAAAGGCTGCAGAAAGACAGCAGCAAGATCGAAATGAGGTGAACTTCCATCCGCAGGAACATCCACAATTGGATATAGAAACATACACAATCCTTGATGTCACAAGGAATTAAGGGCTACGGGGAGAATGCGGGTAAGTGGAGTTGAAATGCCCATCAGCCATGATTGAATGGTGGAGTGGACTCGATGGGCCGAATGGCCTTACTTCCGCTCCTATGTCTTATGGTCTTATGAACTGGTCCTCACCCTGAACAACTTCTCTTTCCAATCCTCCCACTTCCTCCAAACGAAAGGAGTAGCCATGGGCACCCGCATGGGCCCCAGCTATGCCTGCCCCTTCGTAGGATATGTGGAACAATCCATCTTCCGCAACGACACTGGCC
>NC_057719.1:8409965-8411424 GCF_004010195.1 Chiloscyllium plagiosum
TGGGGTGGGGGCGGAGAGGTTGGGAAGAAGATTGCAGGTTAGGAAGGCGGTGCTGAATTTGAATTCAGCACCGCCTTCCTAACCTGCAATCTTCTTCCCGACCTCTCCTCCCCCACCCCAGTCTGACCTATCACCCTCACCTTGACCTCTTTCCACCTATCACATTTCCGACGCCCCTCCCCCAAGTCCCTCCTCCCTATCTTTTATCTTAGCCTGCTGGACCAACTTTCCTCATTCCTGAAGAAGGGCTAATGCCCGAAACGTCGATTCTCCTGTTCCCTAGATGCTGCCTGACCTGCTGCGCTTTTCCAGCAACACATTTCCATCTCTGATCTCCAGCATCTGCAGACCTCACTTTCTCCTTATGGTCTTATGGTCTTATGATGGGACTGGACAGGCTTGTTGAGTGTTCCCGATGTAGGGAAGTCCAGAACTTGCAGTCACAGTCTAAGAATAAGGGGATAAACCATTGAGGAGTGAGCTGAGGAAGAATTTCTTCACTCCACAAGTCGTGAACCTGTGGAATTCTCTCCCACAGAAAGCTGTTGGGGCGAGTTTGTTAGATATGTTTAAAAGGGAATTGGACGTGGCCCTTGTGGCTAAAGATCAGTTAGGAAGAATGGACAATAATTGCTGGCCCAGCCATCCACATACTATGTATGAATAAACAAAAATGTCTCTCTATTCAGGGGTAGGCTATCTTCCATGATGTTCTGGTCAATATTCATCCCACACTAAGCAACCAAAACTGCAGAGACCAAAAAAATCTGCAGATGCTGGAATTCAAAGTAAACAAACAGGAAGCTTGAAGAACACAGTAAGCCCAGGGTCATCAGGAGGTGGAGGTGGTTTCAGGTATAACCCTTCTCCAGGACTCAGAGAGCTTGAGTCCTGAAGAAGGGTTAATATCCAAAACATTGACTTCTCCACCTCCTGCTGCTGCCTGGCTTGCTGTGTTCTTCCAGCCTCCTGCTTGTCTATCACTAAAAACTGCAGACTGCTCATTATCAATTGTTGTTTGAGCGAAAGCTGGAATGGGATACTAAGTTGGATGATCAGCCATGATCATATCGAATGGTGGTGCAGGTTTGAATGGCTAATGGCCTACTCTGCACCTATTTCCTAGAACAATACAGCACAGAACAGGTCCTTCGGCCCACGATGTTGTGCCGAACATTTGTCCTAGCTTAAGCACCCATCCATGTACCTATCCAATTGCCGCTTAAAGGTTACCAATGATTCTGACTCTGCCACTCCCACAGGAAGCGTATTCCATGCCCCCACCACTCTCTGGGTAAAGAACCTACCCCTGACATCCCCCCCATACCTTCCACCCTTCACCTTAAATTTATGTCCCCTTGTAACACTCTGTTGTACCCGGGGAAAAAGTTTCTGACTGTCTACTCTATCTATACCTCTGATCATCTTATAAACCTCTAGCAAGTCACCCCTCATCCTT
>NC_057719.1:8412441-8417484 GCF_004010195.1 Chiloscyllium plagiosum
TACTATCTACCACCACTCTCTGACTTCGATCGGTTAGCCAGTTTTCTATCCAATTGGCCAAATTTCCCTCTATCCCATGCCTCCTGACTTTCCGCATAAGACTACCATGGGGAACTTTGTCAAATGCCTTACTAAAATCCATGTACACTACATTCACTGCTCTACCCTCATCCACATGCTTGGTCACCTCCTCGAAGAATTCAATAAGACTTGTAAGGCAAGACCTACCCCTCACAAATCCGTGCTGGCTGTCCCTAATCAAGCAGTGTCTTTCCAGATACTCATAAATCCTATCCCTCAGTACC
Source organism: Chiloscyllium plagiosum (assembly GCF_004010195.1). NCBI lineage: Eukaryota > Metazoa > Chordata > Chondrichthyes > Orectolobiformes > Hemiscylliidae > Chiloscyllium > Chiloscyllium plagiosum. The sequence continues at coordinate 8,412,747 of NC_057719.1, forward strand.
CTTTCCATTACTTTGCCTACCACCGAAGTAAGACTAACTGGCCTGTAATTCCCGGGGTTATCCCTATTCCTTTTTTTGAACAGAGGCATAACATTCGCCACTCTCCAGTCCCCTGGTACCACCCCCGTTGACAGTGAAGACGAAAAGATCATTGCCAACGGTTCTGCAATTTCCTCTCTTGCTTCCCACATAATCCTAGGATACATCCCATCAGGCGTGGGGGACTTGTCTATCCTCAAGTTTTTCAAAATGCCCAACACATCTTCCTTCCTAACAAGTATCTCTTCTAGCTTACCAGTCCGTTTCACACTCTCCTCTTCAACAATACAGTCTCTCTCATTTGTAAATACTGAAGAAAAGTACTCATTCAAGACCTCTTCTATCTCTTCTGACTCAATACCACAGTCTCCCACTACTGTCCTTGTTTGGACCTACCTACATTTCTATGTTTTCCTGAAATGTCTGATAAATATTGAGAACACCTTCATTTTCCACAAGATTTTCCTTTTTTCCACTCTAATTAACCCTAATCTTCCTTTAAATACTCTTCCCTTATGTCATACCATCTTCATACTCCCTCTTATATTTTATCATCTTTGATTGACTGATGAGACAGGCTGAGCTCTCAGGTTTAAAAGGAATACCAGCCATAGTTGATCTGGAGACAGTCTCTCACTAGTATAGAGCTGTAATTGCTGTAATTCTATGAAACTTAGTACCTCTTGTATATATCCTGATGAATGCAGGATGAAACATTTCAACCACACACCAGACTAGGCAATAGCCATTTCCAACAAGGGAGAATCTAACTACTGCCTCTTGATGTACCATTGACCAGAAATTGAACTGCACTAGCCTTATATAAAGAACAAAGAATAATACATCACAGGAACAGGCCCTTCGACCCTCCAAGTCTGTGCTGCCACATTTTGCCCTTCCATGCTAAAACTATCTTCACTTACAGGATCTGTATCTCTCTGTTCCCCTCCTATTCATGTATTCATCCAGGTGTTTCTTGAACACTGCTATTGTGTCTGCTTCCACCATCTCCTCTGGCAGCACGTTTCAGGCACTCACCATCCTTTGTGTGAAAAACATGCCTCGCACATCTCTTTTAAATTACTCCATCCCCCCCTCTCCCCACACCTTGAGCCTGTGTCCCCCAGTATTTGACTCCTTCACTCTGGGAAAAACCTCATATTTTCCACTCTATCTATGCCATTCACAATCTTGTAAACTTCTATCAGGTCACACCTCAACTTCCTGCAGTCCAGTGAAAAGAAACCCAGTCTATCCAACCTTTCTTCATAGCTAATGTTATCTGTACCTTTAAGAGAGAGAGTATACTGTTCTAAACTGAGAGTTTACAAGTGCCTGTGTATATGACTAGATGGAAGTCCCAGAGTGCACTGGAAAATTGAAAATTAGTAATATTTGGCTGTGAAATGGATACCTGAGTTTTGGTTGCTGTTTTGACAATTCAAATTTAACAAATCAATTTAAATTGTTTCCCAGGATACTAAAACCCAATTGAGTTTGAACTTATCGATTTGCCAACATCGAACCGATGAGATGATCTGATGTTGGGGTGGGGTGGTGTGGTGTATAAGATAGCGGACATTTTGAAAATTGGTTAGAGAAAAGTGCCATGGAGAGAGAAACTGGAGAATTAATTGCCCATCTAACAGCTTGTGCTCAAAGAAATTAGGAAACACTCTCGATCAAAGGTACCTTTTCACGTGAAAGATACTCTCAGTAAAAAGAAAGAAGACGACCTAGGGAGATCGTCAGCCGGAAGAGTGAAGACACAGAGAAAGACTGCGACTGTGTAGTTTTGAAATTAAGTTGATGTAATTTTAATAGATGTCTTAGTGGAACGGGGGAAAATGAGTACTGCAGATGTTGGAGATTAGAGTCAAGAGTGTGGTGCTGGAAAAGCAGAGCCAGTCAGGCAGCATCCGAGGAGCAGGAAAATGGATGTTTAGGGCAAAAGTCCTTCATCAGGAAGCCCTGATGAAGGGCTTTTGCCTGAAACATCCATTTTTCTGCTCCTCGGATACTGCCTGACCTGCTGTGCTTTTCCAGCACCACACTCTCGAGTGTTATTGGAACAACAATAACAAGATGATTAGGGGGTTAGATAGGGTTGACAGTGTGAACCTTTTCCCGCGTATGGAGTCGGGTATTACAAGGGGGCATAGCTTTAAATTAAGGGGGGGTAGATATAGGACTGAAGTTAGGGGTAGGTTCTTCACTCAGCGAGTTGTAAGTTCATGGAATGCCCTGCCAGTAGCAGTGGTGGACTCTCCCTCTTTATGGGCATTTAAGCGGGCATTGGATAGGTATATGGAGGATAGTGGGTTAGTATAGGTTAGGTGGGCTTGGATCGGCGCAACATCGAGGGCCAAAGGGCCTGTACTGCGCTGTATTGTTCTATGTTCTATGTTCTATGTTAACATATTGTTATAGAGTTAGAGTAGATAGTAAGTAGTTAAGAGAAAAGAGGGATTAGAGTTGTGAATAGTTGTTGTTTAACGTTCACTTTTAGAGTTTAAAAAATAAATTGATGTTATTTTCTTTAAATAGTGGAATTTGTGAGTTCTCTGTCACTCATATTTTAACAGATTACAAGGCGAGGTGAGCTTTTCTGAGTGTTTGGTTTAATTAACAGATAGGTTCACCGCCGTGACATAGCATCAAAAATGCTTTGTATAAATGCTGTGGCTGCAAGAGCACTTCAAAGCCTGGGAACTCTTCAGAGAGTAGCTCACCTCCTGATTCTTGAATGTGTTTGTTCATTTTCTCAGAGAATTATATTGGAGTGTGATGGAATAGGCTCCACTGTCAGAATGGATGCAGCTCCAACAGATGGGTTACCATCTGGGACGAAGAGGTTCTCTTCAGTGATTCACAAAAAAATCACCGTGTTCAACATACATATGCTTCAGTAGTGACACACAGTAGCAGCTCTATGTACCATCTCCAAGATGCACTGTGTAACTCACCCAGACTTCTCTGACAGCACCTTCCTAACTCACTGTCTCAACTATTGAGAAGAAGGAGGCAGCAAACACGTGGGAGTTTTGGCAATGGGTTCCCCTCCAAGCCACTCACCATCCTGACTTGGAAATATGTCAGCCATTCCTTTACCGTCACTGGGTCCAAGTCATGGAAATCCTTCCCTCGCGGTATTGTGGATGTGCCCACACCCTAATGAATGTACCAGTTTACAAGTCAGCTCACAACCACCTACTCAGGAGCAATTAGGAAGGATGGACTTATGCCCGAAGGGCTTATGCTCAAAACGCTGATTCTCCTGCTCCTTGGATGCTGCCTGACCTGCTGCGCTTTTCCAGCAACACATTTTTCAGCTCTGATCTCCAGCATCTGCAGTCCTCACTTTCTCCCTATATTACACCAATGTGTAGACTTCAGATATAGCTCATCAGCTGCCAGGCACTTTAGGATACTTGGAGATTGTAAAAGGTATTATATAATTGGGTTGGCACGGCGGCTCTGTGGTTAGCACTGCTGCCTCACAGCGCCAGGGACTCAGATTTGATTCCAGCCTCGGGCGACTGTCTGTGAGGAGTTTGCACATTCTCCCTGCGTCTGTGAAGGTTTCCTCTGGGTGCTCTTGTTTCCTCCCACAATCCAAAGACATGCAGGTTAGGTGGACTGGCCATGCTAGTTTGCCCATAGTCTCCAGCAATGCGCAGGCTAGGTGGGTTGGCCATGGCAAATATGGGGTTACACTGGGGATGAGTCTAGTGGGATGCTCTTCACAGTGTCTGTGGGCTGAATGATCTGTTTTCATACTGTAGTGATTCTATGATAAGTGCAAAATCTTTGTTTTTTTTTGGGGGGGGGGGGGGGGGGGTTGTCCACCACATTGTTTGCAGTTGTATTGATTTTCTTGCATTATCACCCCTGAAGTTGTCAATTAAGAGGATTTTGTTTCGCACATAATTTGTTATGATCTAGACTGCACTGACTAGGAAAGATTTAGATTCAGAAGGGAATTGGATAAATACCTGGTGAGGGGAAGATTGCTTGGAAGAGCTGGGGGGAAAGAGAAGGGTGAACTGGACATGTCTAAGCTTTCTGGCAGAGTGTGAGATGGGCCAAATGGTCTCCTCTAACAGTTCACCATTTAACAATACTACGACATCCCTCTTTGACAAAAGATTGCAAATGTGTGAGAATAAATTGTAGATTCCTTACAACAGAGGAGATTATAGTGAGATTGAGCAAATTGATCAGATAACATCTTCTATCCTTACCTGTGACTTTTGACCTACTAATGCAATTAGGCAAAAGTGGGGACTGCAGATGATGGAAACCAGAGTTTAGATTAGAGTGGTGCTGGAAAAGCACAGCAGGTCAGGCAGCATACGAGGAGCAGGAAAATCAATGTTTTGGGCAAAAGCCCTTCATCAGGAATTCCTGATGAAGGGCTCCAGCCCGAAACATCGATTTTCCTGCTCCTCGGATGCTGCCTGACCTGCTGTGCTTTTCCAGCACCACTCTAATCTAAACTACTAATGCAATTGCCTCTTCACCGCCCTCTGGGTAATTAGGGATTGGCAATAACTACTGGCCTAGGAAAAGACACCCATTAATGAGAAATCACAAAAATCATCTAATCATCTGTTTTGTCTCCATACATAAAGAAGGATATACTTGGCTTTGAATGGGTGGACCAACTAGTTATTAGATAGATTCCTGGAATGAGAAG
>NC_057719.1:8417984-8418951 GCF_004010195.1 Chiloscyllium plagiosum
ACGGACTCAGTGGGCCCAGTACGGACTAAGTTGGCCCACCACGAACTCAGTGGGCCCAGCACGGACTAAGTGGGCCCAGCACGGACTCAGTGGGCCCAATCTAGACTAAGTGGGCCCAGCACGGACTCAGTGGGCCCAGCACAGACTCCGTTGGCCAGCACGGACTCAGTGGGCCCAGCACGGACTAACCTGGCCCAGCACGGACTCAGTGGGCCCAGCATGGACTAGGTTGGCCCTGAAGAAGGGCTTATGCCCGAAATGTCGATTCTCCTGTTCCCTGGATGCTGCCTGACCTGCTGCGCTTTTCCAGCAACACATTTCCAGCTCTGATCTCCAGCATCTGCAGACCACACTTTCTCCTCCAGCATGGACTAAGTTGGCCCAGCACGGACTCAGTGAACCCAGCACGGACTAAATGGGCCCAGCACGGACTACGTGGGACCAGCACGGACTAGGTTGGCCCAGCACGGACTAGGTTGGCCCAGCACGGCTAGGTTGGCCCAGCACGGACTCAGTGGGCCCAGCACGGACTCAGTGGGTCCAGCACGGACTAAGTTGGCCAGCACTGACTCAGTGGGCTCAGCACGGACTAAGTTGGCCAGCATGGACTCAGTGAGCCCAGCACGGACTAAGTGGGCCCAGCACGGACTAAGTTTGTCCAGCACGGACTCAGTGGGCCCAGCACGGACGAAGTGGGCCCAGCACGGACTCAGTGGGCCCAGCACGGACTCAGTGGGCCCAGCACGGACTAAGCTGGCCCAGCACGGACTCAGTGGGCCCAGCATGGACTAATAGGTAAAAACGAGGTAAAAACAATGACTGCAGATGCTGGAAACCAGATTCTGGATCAGTGGTGCTGGAAGAGCACAGTAATTCAGGCAGCATCCGAGGACAGGCAAAATCGACGTTTCGGGCAAAAGCCCCTCATCAGGAATAAAGGCAGAGAGCCTGAAGCGTGGAGAGATAA
>NC_057719.1:8419064-8448752 GCF_004010195.1 Chiloscyllium plagiosum
CGGCGGTGGAGGAGGCCCAGCATCTCCATATCCTCGGCAGAGTGGGAGGGGGGAGTTGAAATGTTGAGCCACTGGGCGATGTGGTTGGTTGGTGCGGGTGTCTCGGAGGTGTTCCCTAAAGCGCTCTGCTAGGAGGTGTCCAGTCTCCCCAATGTAGAGGAGACCGCATCGGGAGCAACGGATGCAATAGATGATATTAGTGGATGTGCAGGTAAAACTTTGATGGATGTGGAAAGCTCCTTTGGGGCCTTGGATAGAGGTGAGGGAGGAGGTGTGGGCGCAGGTTTTACAGTTCCTGCGGTGGCAGGGGAATGTGCCAGGATGGGAGGGTGGGTCGTAGGGGGGGCGTGGACCTGACCAGGTAGTCACGGAGGGAACGGTCTTTGCGGAAGGCGGAGAGGGGTGGGGAGGGAAATATATCCCTGGTGGTGGGGTCTGTTTGGAGGTGGCGGAAATGTCGGCGGATGATTTGGTTTATGCGGAGGTTGGTAGGGTGGAAGGTGAGGAGCAGGGGGGTTCTGTCCTTGTTGCGGTTGGAGGGGTTGGGTCTGAGGGCGGAGGTGCGGGATGTGGATGAGATGCGTTGGAGGGCATCTTTAACCACGTGGGAAGGGAAATGGACTAAGTTGGCCCAGCACGGACTCAGTGAACCCAGCACGGGCTAAATGGGCCCAGCACGGACTAAGTGGGACCAGCACGGACTAGGTTGGCCCAGCACGGACTAGGTTGGCCCAGCACGGCTAGGTTGGCCCAGCACGGACTCAGTGGGCCCAGCACGGACTCAGTGGGTCCAGCACGGACTAAGTTGGCCAGCACTGACTCAGTGGGCCCAGCACGGACTAAGTTGGCCAGCATGGACTCAGTGAGCCCAGCACGGACTCAGTGGGCCCAGCACGGACTAAGTGGGCCCAGCACAGACTAAGTGGGCCCAGCACGGACTAAGTGGGCCCAGCACGGACTCCGTTGGCCAGCACGGACTCATGGGGCCCAGCATGGACTCAGTGGGCCCAGCACGGACTAAGCTGGCCCAGCACTGACTCAGTGAGCCCAGCATGGACTAAGTAGGCCCAGCACGGACTCATTGGGCCCAGCATGGACTAAGTTGGCCCAGCATGGACTCAGTGGGCCCAGCATGGACTAAGTTGGCCCAGCACGGACTCAGTGGGCCCAGCACAGACTCAATGGGCCCAGCACGGACTAAGTTGGCCAGCATGGACTCAGTGGGCCCAGCATGGACTAAGTTGGCCAGCACGGACTCAGTGGGCCCAGCACGGACTAAGCTGGCCCAGCATGGACTCAATGGGCCCAGCATGGACTAAGTTGGCCCAGCACGGACTCAGTGGGCCCAGCATGGACTAAGTGGGCCCAGCACAGACTAAGTGGGCCCAGCACGGACTCAGTGGGCCCAGCACGGACTCAGTGGGCCCAGCACGGACTCACTGGGCCCAGCACGGACTAAGGTTGGCCAGCACGGACTCAGTGAACCCAGCACGGACTAAATGGGCCCAGCACGGACTAAGTGGGACCAGCATGGATTGGTTGGCCCAGCACGGACTAGGTTGGCCTAGCACGGCTAGGTTGGCCCAGCACGGACTCAGTGGTCCCAGCACGGACTCAGTGGGTCCAGCAGGGACTAAGTTGGCCAGCATGGACTCAGTGAGCCCAGCACGGACTAAGTGGGCCCAGCACGGACTAAGTTGACCCAGCACGGACTCAGTGGGCCCAGCACGGACTCAGTGGGCCCAGCACGGACTCAGTGGGCCCAGCACAGACTCAGTGGGCCCAGCACAGATTCAACGGGCCCAGTGCAGACTTGAGTGGGCTCATCATGGACTCATTTGGCCCAGCACGGACTCGGTGGGCCCAGCATGGACTCGGTGGGCCCAGCGTGGATGCATGTGGGTCTAATAGCTTGCCAGTGCGCATGCCTGAAGATTGGTCAGCTGCTTGAGGCACTAAACTGTTGTTACCTTCTGAGAAACAGTGCTGTCAATATCTCCAGGATGCATGAGTGAATTAAAGTAAACCATCTTTTAAGTTTAAAGTTAAGTTTATATTTAAACCAGCCCAATCCTTGGATGGTTAAGTTTGCTTTGGACGAGTATCAACCACCTTACACTGCAAAGAACTGATGGATCAGTCACCCTGCCTCCTATAATGTCTTGCTTCATCACCTTCACCACTCCCGCATGCATGAGCAAGCTTACTCATGCAGTTCCCATTACAATCTACTCACCGTGGGTCTGGCTCTATCTAACTTCCAAGAAAATTATTATTCAGTTCATCATGTGTGGGAAATCATATAAATAGCACTACAAAATAAAATTAAGCGGCATAAATCATTTTAGTTAAGTTATTCATGCAATACCTCCTGCATTTTGCCTTACCTTGCTGATGGAATCATTTGTTTTTCACCTGCATACATTTTCTCCCTTTTACACAAATTGCAGTTTGTTAAGAATGGATTGTGTTAGATATTTTTGCATAAACATAAATATGAAAGGGTCAGAGACTGAGGAATGGCAATCACAGTTGATTGCTGCTCTGCTCCTATTTTTTATTGCAATAAAGGAGCTCCACACTTTTGACTGGGACTTATATACCCGCCTCTTTAGAAATTTATTCACTTGCGAGATATAAGTGTCACTGGTTGGACCAGCATCCATTGCCTGGCCCTAGTTTCCTGTGAGCAGGAGGGGGTAAGCTGCCTTCATCAACCACTGCAGTCCGTGTGCTGTATGTAGACATACATTTCAAATCCGCCTCTCACTCTGCGAGGACATGCAGATCCCGGGCCTCCTCTGTTGCCACTCCCTCACCACCCAACACCTGGAGGAAGAATGTCTCATTTTCTGCCTTGGGACCCTTCAACCCCAGGGCATCAATGTGAACTTCACCAGTTTCCTCATTTCCCCTTCCCCCCCGACCTTACCTCAGTTCCAACCTTGCAGCTCAGCAACGTCCTCATGACCTGTCCCACCTGTCAATCTTCCTTCCCACCTATCCACTCCACCCTCCTCTCCGACCCATCATCTTTACCCCTTCCTCCATCCACCTATTGCGCTCTCAGCTACCTTCTCCCCAGTCCCACCTCCTCCCATTTATCTCTCCACCCCGGAGACTCCCAGCCTCATTCCCGATGAAGGGCTCTGGCCTGAAACATTGATTCTCCTGTTCCCCAGATGCTGCCTGATCTGCTGTGCTTTTCCAGTAACACACTCTTGACTCTGATCTCCAGCATCTGCAGACCTCACTTTCTCCTGATGGACATACAATGCCCTGCGGGAGGGAATTCCAGGATTTTGACCCAGTGACGGTGAAGGAACAGTGACATATTTCCTATTTGAATGGTTAGAGACTTGGAGGGGAACATGCAAGTGATGAAGCTCCCATGTATCTGCTGCCCCTGCCCTTCTAGATGGAAGTGGTCATGTGTTTCAAAGGTGCTGTCTTGAGATGTTTGGTGAATTTCTGCAGTGCATCTGGTAGATAGTAGCAGCAGTGTGTACTGAGCATCAATGGAGGGAGTGGATGTTTGTCAATGTGGTGCCACTCAAACAAGTTACTTTGTCCAGGATGATGTCAAGCTTCTTGAGTGTTCTTGGAACTGCACCCATCCCGGCAAGTGAAGAGTATTTTATCACACTCTTGACTTGTGACTTGTAGACTTGGATCGCTTTTGGGGAGTCATGAGGTGAGTTGCTTGCTGCAAGATTCCTAGCCTCTGATTTGCTCTCGTAACCTCGGCATTTGTATCACTACTCTATTCTGGTCAATGATAATCCTCAGGATGCTGATGGTGAAAGGTGCAGTGATGGTAGTACTGTTTAATATCGAGGGGCAATGGTTAGATTCTTTCTTGTTGGAGATGGTCATGGCCTGGTACTGTGTGGCATAAATGTCACTGTGAGTCATAGTCATAGAGTCATGAGGTCTACAACACTGAACCAGGCCCTTTGGCTCAACTTGTCCATGCTGCCATATTTTCACAATTACAACATTCCCATTTGTTTGTGTTTGATCCAAATCTCTCCAATCTCATCCCAACTATGCACCTATCCAAACGTTTCTTAAATGATGAAGTTGTCCTCACTTCAACCACTACCAGCATCTGCAGTCATTGTTTTTACCCACTACCTCTGACAGCCTGCTCCAGACACCCAGCATCCTCTGTGTGAATAAGTTGTCCCTCTGGCCCCTTTTGTACCTCTCCCCTCTCACTTGCCAGTTCTCAGACAAAATCTAGACATTGTCCAAGTAGAATTAATGTTTCAAATCCAGTGACTCTTCATCAGAACTGTTCTGATGAAGAATTACTGGACTTGGAATGTTCATAGAATCCCGAGAGTGTGGAAGTAGGCCATTCAGCCCATTGAGTCCACACCAACCCTCTGAAGAGCATCCAACCCAGACCCACCCTGTCCCTGAAATCCTACATTTCCTATGGCTAACCCATCTAGTTTACACATCCCTAGACACAATGAGCAATTTAGCATGGCCAATCCACCTAATCTGTGCATCTTTGGACTGCAGGAGAAAACCCACGCAGACAAGGGCAGAACATGCAAACTCCACACAGCCAGTCGCCCGAGTGTGGAATTGAACTCGTGACACGGGTGCTGTGAGGCATTCATGCTAATCGTTGAGCCACCGTGCCTCCCCATTATATCTGCTTTCTTCCCATTGATGCTACCTGACCTGCTGAGTTTCGCGAGCAATTTCCATTTCAGATCTCCAGCATCTGCAGTTCTTTGTTTCCTTGTTGTCCGGGTAGCATTGGTCTTGTTCATTGAAGTTTGTACCAAAGACAGAATACAGTGACTGGAGGTATTTGGGCTTAGCTGGCTAGGACAGCATTTATTGCCCATTGTGACTTGCTCTGGAGAAGGTAGTGGCGATCTTTCTTCTTGCAGCGATGAGGTCCCTATAGTTTATGGCTGGCCATAGTGCTGCTGGGGAGGGGGGATGTGGGGGGTCCCGTTTGGGTTTTGCAATGATGATTCCAATGTAGGCTGGTGCATGGAGTGAGCTTGTAATTTTCACATGGCAGAGGTGGTGGGCTGGTGGGATGTCAGTGTGAGTGGGGCAGGATGATACAAAGAAAGAAAATCCAAAATAACCAATTGAAACAAAACAAAAAAGCTGAAGCCTTATGAATGGAAGGCCCTCATCTGTTTAGATTCATTGTTAAAATATTGTCTCCTTCTGCTTCACAGCAAATGCCGAGAGAGAATCACAGACAGCAACTGGAAATCAATTGAAGAGTCTTATTAAAAATTTACCACAAAAATTCACATATCCTTAGTCTAATGGGAATATCAAGCTCCACACTGTTTACTTACCTGACATTCGGCAGCTCAGGATCTATGTGAGAGCTCAGCATCTGAGTGCCAGAGAGAGTTCCCCAGTGGGTACATCGTCACAATAATTGCCCAGCTTTGCTTTCATGTCTTGTCTCGATGTGTTTGAGTGGTGCTCTTTGTATTTTGCTTCACTGTAATAGGAAAGTTTGGGACAGCTCCTCAGCTGCCAGTACAACACATTGCCTTGTCTTGTTCTTGAGTGCTCAAGGAATAATGTGGTGGCAGGGCCTGAACTGATTGGCAGAGCACTGGGCTGAGAGTCATTCAGAACAGGGGGAGGCAATGCCCTAGTGGTATTATCATTAGACTATTAATCCAGAGACCCAGGTAATGTTCTGGGGACCTGGGTTCAAATCCTCCCATGCAGATGGTGAATTTGAATCGAATAATAATTTGGAATTAAGAGTTTAATGATAACCATTGTTGGAAAAACCCATCTGGTTCACTTTAGAGAGGGAAATTGCTGTTCTCTATGTGATCTGGCCTTCATGTGACTCCAGACCCACAGCAATGACTCTTAACAGCCCTCTGGGCAATTGGGGATGGGCAATAAATGCTGGCCTAGCCAGTGACAGCCACATCCGTAGATGAATAATAAGGTAAAAGACAGGGGGAGTGGAGCGTTGCGGGTGGCATGTGGGGAGTAGCATGATGTGGGGCTGGGTGTTATGTAGGGGCCCCTGGACGTGATCTCTCCACTGATTTTTCAGATGAAACAGTGGACAGGGTGGAAAAGAGGGGAGAAATTTTGTATTCATCTCGGAGAAGAGGAGGGTTAGTGGGAGATTTGGGCAAATGGTCTCAAAGGCTCTCAATGGGTTGGGCAGATGGGCTAATGGTCAACCAGTAGTTTGTGAAGAGTGAGCAGATACGGGGTGGAATGATAACTGGTTACAAAGTGATTGGCTGTACGTTGATGAAAAATGGAGGAAGGAGAATGGCTTGAAGGGCAGGCATTGAGGATGTCTATCTTGAGTCTGGAATTACAACCTAGTCTCAGAGATGGTGATTATGAAATTATCGTTGATTGTCATAAAATCCCATCTCTTAGGGAGGGAAACTGTCATCCTTACCTGGTCTGGCTGACTTGTGACTCCAGACCCACATCAATGTGGTTGACTCTTAATTGGCCTCAGGGCAATTGGGAATGGGCAATAAATACTGATCTAGCCAACATCTCAAATTCTAAATTTGATGTTGATCTCGCTCTCTGTGCACCTTCTCTGCAGCTGTAACATTGTTTTCCTCACTGTTCTATTACCCTGATGCATTTTGTACAGTCTGATCTGCCTGTACTGCATGCAAAACTAAACTTTTCACTGTAGTTAGGCACACCTGACAATAATAAATCAAATCAAAAAGTCACCAAACCAGGAAGCCATTATGACAAGAAGGAGGCCATTCAGCCCATTAATACTGGTCTAGGCAGAGATGCCCACATTTGATGAATGACCAAGGCAATGGGAGGTGGCCAGTTCCAGAAACCATCTCAAGTCAGCTTGCTGACTACCTCACTTTCTGTGAGAGTCTGAGGAAGGGGAGGAAGCCATTCAGCCCCTCTGCCCTGTTCCATCATTCAGTTATCACATCATCCCAGCTCTCTGTGGAGCAATCCAATCAGCCCCATGGCCCACTCCATTCTTGCAGCTGTGAAAGTTTATTTCTTTCACATGCCTGTCCCAAATCTGTTTCAAATCATTGACCCTCTTCTCTTCCAACACCCTCACTGACAGGTGGATACAGACCATTATAAGCCGCTACTGATGAGAAAAGTTCTTCCTCTTAATACCCTGCCTCCCTCCACCACTGTCCCCTGCTCCTCTCACTCAACACCATGAACCCTAACCTTACATGGGCTCCTACTGACCTGGATGATGCAATGGCTTGAGTCCATAGTTGGATTTCCTTTCTCTGATGGAAGGAAGCCCTCGTGTAACTTCACGGTTTTAGAGAGAAAAAGGTGGAGAAGAGAGTGAGAACCAAAGAAGAAAGGATGAAGAAAATGAGAATGCTGTCCAAACAAGGGGATACAGGATGTCCCTTCTGTCCCATGTACAGTACTTCTCTGTGCAAAGACCTGCTCTGAGCCACAGTACCTCGGTCTGTCCCAACAGGAACGAGCATCAAACCCCCTGTATGTTGGAACCAACATGATCCACACCATCAGCTGACCAGACAAACAAGTCAACCAGTACACACAGTTGCCATGCCAACAATATGTTCATTATGCTTTGTCAGATATTGTTGGGGGAATCTAGCACAAGGGGAGATAAGCTTGAAATCAGAGCTGGATTATTTAAAAGTGAGGGTAATGGAAATATTAGCTTTCTTCACAAAATCCTGTATATATTGGGACTGATTTACAATGAGAAAGGATTTCAAGCGGCCTAAGTCTCAGGCAGGCAAATGAAGCTGAGACCAGCTATGACCAAATTGAATGACAGAACTGGTTCAGGGGCTGAATGGCCACCTCCCATTCCTTACAGGGAGATACTCATGCTTTTAGACATTTGTTGACTTCTGGCAAGAGCTGGAACTGAAGGTCTCTCAACCTGAGAGACAAATGATCTAGTCTAATGATGTAACCTTTAATTGAGGAACTTCATGCTGCAGTGTGCCTGGTGTAATCAGGTTTGGAGATGAACCTCAGAAGATTCAGGGTCAATAACGTCAAAGCACTGAAGAAATAGTTAATGGACATCCTATATGGCTGTGACAAAGGAAAATGCCCTCCTCCTTCCTTCTTGCCCTGTCTTTTGTTACCTTTGTTGATAATCCTTGTCACCCAGCGATCCGAACAGATGCAAATATCATCCCCATATCTGGGAGCAAGTGGCTGGTGAAGAAGCCTTTGATTCAGGATCCAATCTTTCAGCATATGCCACTTCATTCCCTGCAAAATGGAAGGGCTTACATAACTTTACAGATCACTAAACATTTTTACAATTACAGCAAGGACCAATTGTAACCAATCAGAAAAGATCAAAACTCCTTCATGGTCCATTTAAATGGTGCTGATGGGGGTGGACTAGGTCTATCTTGCTGAGCATGTGTAAGAGATCATGCCTTTGGCTCTCCAAAGCACCACATCATACATTAATTAACTTCCACCCTGCAAATGTCAGGTAGATACTCTCTGCATGAAGGGCCTTTGCCCGAAACGTTGATTTTCCTGCTCCTCAGATGCTGCCTGACCTGCTGTGCTTTTCTAGCACCACTCTGATCTAATCTCTGGTTTCCATCATCTGCAGTCCTCACTTTTGCCTATTCTCTGCACCTACACCAGTGTGCCTACAAAATGGTATCCAGTGAGGCTAGCAGCAGTAGCATGTATATGGCCCTCAGACTCCAAAAGAAAACATACACATGATGCCAAAACCTGGACACGATGAAGCTGAGTGGTGTGGGCATCTATCTGGGCGTACTTGCCCTGTTGGTTACCAGAGCTGGTGCTGTGCTAATTTGGCCACCAGCTTTCCTGCATACCAGAAGTTCTGACTTCATTGGCTGAGAAGTGTTTCAGAATCAGTTGAAAGGTGCCCTCTGTAACTGCCACAATTTTCCATTTGCAAGTTAGCTTACCCCTTGCCCAATGCTGCTCATTTAACAAAGTTATGTTGTCCTTTTTTTTCCCAAAGAAGGGTTGTAAAAGGCAGTGGCTCCGGTTTGTCTGGGAGTAGGGACCTTGCTCATGGCTAACGGATACTGCCTAAGGCAACAATCAGGGAAAAGGGCTTTTAGGGTTTTTTTTAAAAAACACTTGCACAATGAAAGGGGAGTGGCCATTTCTCCCAATTCAGGGTTTTATTTTCTGATTTGGTTTGGGTTTTAGCAAGCAGTCTGTTCAAAGCTCCTGGACAAAGAAAGCTGCTGGAAGAAAAGGTTCCCTGACTCAGTAGATGTTTCTGACTGACACTCTCTCTCTCCAAAATCTTTCCTGTATTTTAATTTACCTTTTTTCACCAAGGGGTGTGTTTATAGGGACGTTGCAGGAAACTGGAACAGCTCCTTTGTTAAGTTGCAGGGGATATAGTGTCAGTTGGGTTTCAAATGTTGCTATTTGAAATTCTGTTTTCTTTTGCTTGTGTTTTATTAGTGTAAATAAATTTTGTTTTACTTGAAACCAAGTGGTTTGACCAGCTGCATCACTCCTGGAATATCCACCTTATATCTGCCTGAAGCAACCAGAAATGTTATGCTCTGAGCTACCTTCTTAAAAGGATTTGAAGGGGTTTGGCTTGGTCAATAATGTCAACTCACCAGATGTAATTAAGGATCTGAACTCTGACTGGACGCATTATTGAAGGTTTCAATACATACCCACCCACCCCCAACAGTCTCATGCACTCATATGAACCCCAGCACCCGCTCCACATCTCCAATATTGATATGAAAGTGAACTGCTATTCGAGGTAATCATTCTGAAAACGTGAAAGTTGAAGCTGCCCATTAAATTCCAACCAATCTGAAGACGTATCACAGTCTTTGGGAGGAGAATTGAGGAATTGAGCTTAAGATTCCAGTGGAGACAGACACATCAGCTCTGCCTCTTGGTTCTCATGGTAAGAAGGCTAGTGCACTTTATACCTATTGATATCAGGGGATAGATGAGACTTTGTTATGTTAGATATGTGCCTTTTCTCAATAAAACTCAATAGTGCTTTATCCTCTACCACTGCTAAATAGAAAGAGCCTCAAAATCAGCACAGTTGTAGTGCCCATAACTTTGTACCAGGATGCCCAGGTCAAGTCCCACCTGTGCCAGAGGTGTGCCATTACACATCTGAAACTAGTTCATTAGAAAATATTTAGAAATCAGGTTTGGGCTGGCTTAGGTGAAGTGGTAGTGTATCCCTGGACCAGGAGGCCTAGGTTCAAGTCCCATGCACTCAGAGGTGTGTAATAACATCCCTGAACACGTTGATAGGAAAATTAGCTTAAGAAAGGGGTTTCTGTAGAGGGAGGGGTGGGCAGGTCAGAGGGCCTCCTCATGGGATTGGCCAATATTGGTGTCAGGAGGTCCAGGCAGTGGCATTGGACAAGGCCATAACATGTGACTGTCTGTCCCTCTTTTACAGTTACAGAAACCCTTCAGGCCTGGCTGTCTATTGAGAGAACCTGAGAGACTGATGGGTACAACAGTATCACCACCCTGGAGCATGGTTGGTTTTGATAAGCTTTGATTCTATTTCTATGAGTTTCTGTTAACAGTTTGATTTTGTTACTACTGCAGTGCCCACCTGGGGCTACCTAATCTATTGAAGTTTATCTTCAGAAAAACAGAATTCTCACCCTCTTCTAACATTTTTAAAATTCATTTATGCCTATGGGCATTGCTGGCTAGGCTAGTATTTATTGCCCAGAGGGCAGTTAATAGTCAACCACATCGTGGGTCTGGAGTCACATGGAAGCCAGATCAGCTAAGGATGGCGGTTTGCTTCCCTGAAGGAAGTTAGTGAAACAGATGGGTTTTTAAACAACAACAATTACATGGTTTCTATCAGATTCTTAATTCCCGGATTGTTTTGGTTGAATTCAATTTCCACCAAGTGCCACAGCAGGATTTTAATCCATGTCCCCAGAACATTACCTACATCTCTGAGTTAGTAGTCCAATGACAATACCACTAGGTCATCACTTCCCCCAATAGTAAACACGAGTCTCTCTCTTATGGCTATGACTGCACCTGGGTCTCCATAAAGAGGGAGCATCCGAAGGTGCAGTTTAGGTCTTTCATGATCTGTTTCTACCACTAGAGCTAAGAGAACATGATCAATCCTGATTTCAGTATTTTAATTTCATTTCCATATGCCTCCTTTTAGATTTTCACTTTTGTTACAAAACCCCTGACGGATTGTCAACCTTGAATCTGGTTGTGTGGCTTTACCATTGGGAAAGGAGGATTGGTGGGATGATGGACGATGTCATGTGGGGAGAGGTTGATTAGATCGGGCCTGTACTTTCGTTTCTTTCTCTGTTTTCATCTGTAACCTGTTGGATCTCAACCATGCACACCTCCAACACCAGAAACACTCGCACCAATGCTGGATTAATCTGATCTGAAGCGTAGAAGATTCTTAGGGGACTAGACAGGGTATTTATGGAGAGGTTGTTCCAACTTATGGGAGAGTCTAGGACCAGCATGCATAATCTCAGAATAATCTCACAATTTAAGACAGGGATGAGGAGGAATTTCTTCTCTGGGAGGGGAGCGAGTCTGTGCAATTCTTTACTGCAGAGGGCTATAGAGATTATGTCATTCAATACAGACAGAACTTTAATTAGTAAGAAAATCAAGGGTGAAAGGGGAAGCCAGGAAAGTGGAGATGATGATTGTCAGGTCAGCCAACTCATTGAATGGTGGAGCTGACTCAATGGGCTGAATGGCCTATTTCTGCTTCTGGTCTTATTCAAATATATTCAACAAAAGGTGGAGTCACCATGGTCCTATTAGGCCAATGGATGCTCTCTGCTTAGATAGAGAGAGAGAGAGAGAGAGAGAGAGAGAGAGGTGACTGGTGGTGGCTTAACCTAAGGGTCATCACACCTCAGGTGAGGGGAGAGGTTGAAAAGGTGGACCTTTGATGGTAGCCTCAGCTGGTTTGGGAACTGAGCCCACACTATTGGAATCACTGTATCACAAACCAGCCATCCATGCTAGCCAACCCCTTTTCCAACAAAATCAAGGGGAATAAACACACTTCTTACGTAGCTTCCAGCTGGTGTCTTTAATTACAGGACACTCCAAGCAACCCCTGCATCTCCCTAGGGATCAGATGAATCCAACGTTGGTGCGGGTGTTTCTGGTGGTGGAGTTGTGTGTGGTAGAGATCCAACAGGTTACTGGTGGAAAGAGTGAAAGAAACAAAACTAAGCACTTGACATCTCTGATATTTTGTGGATAAAGACTCCAGATGCAAAAGAACATTTTTTTATCTCAAATTTTCCACATGGCTGCCATAATATCTGTTTATTGAGCTCATCTGTACAGTATTTACCTTGGAGAACTCTGTGCTGCTAACATCAGATTATCCCCATTGAGCTGACACCACCTACTGCTCACACTTACTGTGCTCACTTTGTGTGGCTTCCTGATGTTTTGTATTGACATGCTTTATTTTCTGTTATAGATTCTTTGTTCTTCTAGAAGGTATTTCATGCCAAGCAAGATTTACTTTGACAAAGGCTTATGGCAGAGATGAGTTTCTTCTGACTTTATTTTTCCCATGCAGTTTTCTTTCCAATGACAAGCCCCCTCTATCACTGTACCCTTGCAGCTCAGAGTATGCCAAGTATATTTATCTGAACAAAGCCCCTTGACAGGCAAATCTAGTGTTGCAACAAACAGTGATCATGAAATTGAAGAGTTTTGAAATTGGTGCATTTATTAAGGCTGCATTGGTCGGACAATTCTGATGTGTGTTATGTGGACTCTCACACAGTGTTAAACCATTCGCTCAGCGCGGGCAGTAGGAGTTGAGGCAAGGATAACTAGAAAGAAATATATCAATTAGGAGTAGGTAAATCTGACCTTTGAACCTGCTCCACCACTCAATATGGTTTATCATCCAACTCAGCACCCTGTACCAACGCTCCCTCCCCTGCTTACCCAGAGTAAGCATTGAGCTTTCATACTTGTGACTGAGAATTCAGCGCATCATGTCCTACCTGTTCATTGGAAGATGTTTGCAATGTCTCCCAAGCCTAATATCTCTATGTACGTTTTTCGGGGAATGTAACTTAGATATTTTTAGCAAATCTCCACCTCCCCCCCTCACCCCGTCCACGCCCCAGTTACCTAAGAAAGGTCTTATTTGAGCTTGCTCTACCATTCAATGGTTGATTTTAAGCCAGCGACAGTGAAGGAACAGCAATACATTTCCTCATCAGGACGGCAAGTGGGTTGGAGGGGAACTTGCATATGGTGGTCTTCCCATGTATCTCCTGCTCTTGTTCTGCTAGGTGGAAGTGGTTGTGGGTTTGGAAAGTGCTGTCTAAGGAGCCTTGGTAAATTACTGCTGTGTTATATGTGTTACACATTGCATCAGTGGTGGAGGGAGTGAATGTTAAAAGTGATAGATTGATGTCAATGGGAAGGTTTGCCCTCAGTTATATCAAGTTTCCTGAGTGTTGTTGGAACTAAACCAATTCAGGCAAGTGGGGGCTATTCATCTCACTTGGAGATAGCAGACAAGCTCTAGGATTTCCTTCTGTAATTTAAATCAACGCAGTCCAGTTATTGACTTCACTGCTGATGGAAATAGGTTTTGCTGATACACTCTACCTGACCCCCATCTTAGCCAATCTTTCTTCAAGGCCAAAACGCCCCACTCCTCGCTACCACTCCACAACACTGGAGAATGATGGAGATTGATTCAGCTACACTGCAGCCTATGTGGAGTATTGGCAAGAGCAGAGTGGGGAGTGGTTTAGGAGGAGGTGTAGCTATGACTGGGTTAAAACTTTAAACTGCAGTGTCACCAAACTAGTTTCTTTTTTTTCTAAAACCT
The DNA here is from genome assembly GCF_004010195.1 of Chiloscyllium plagiosum. NCBI lineage: Eukaryota > Metazoa > Chordata > Chondrichthyes > Orectolobiformes > Hemiscylliidae > Chiloscyllium > Chiloscyllium plagiosum. The sequence continues at coordinate 8,432,938 of NC_057719.1, forward strand.
GCTCCTTTGCTCAAGGATACTCTGTCCTTGATTTTTTCAGAGGGGTAATAAACTAGGCCGGGCTCCGATCAGTCTGGTTTGGTACAGAGATGAAAGGGATTTTGAGAGGCCTTTTGTTTATATACAAACAAACAGATGAGACTTCAGGCCAAAGTGGTCATGTTTTAGAAGTGATCTGTATAAAGAAAATTGAGTGGTCAGCTTTCTAGCTGAGCTGAACAGTTTAGTTCAGTCCTGAACTGGTTGGAAGTTCAACAGGGAGCTGTGTGGAAACTCTCTCTTTTCTGTCCTTCAACTTCAACCTGTAAGCATGTGTTCCATTTATACTGGTTTTTAAAGGGAGTTTGCTTATTGGGACTTTTGTATATATTCGGAACAGCATAATTAACTTTAGTTTGGACAGACTGAGTTCTGTAGGGGTTCTTTATTCTGTTCTTTGTGTTTCATTGTGTAATTTTGTGAATACATATCTGTCTGTTCTAAAATCTAGTAAGGCAAAAGTGAGGACTGCAGATGCAGAAAATCAGAGTCGAGATTAGAGTGGTGCTGGAAAAGCACAGCATCCAAGGAGCAGGAAATGATGAAGGGCTTTTGCCCGAAACGTCGATTTTCCTGCTCTTCGGATGCTGCCTGACCTGCTGTGCTTTTCCAGCACCACTCTAATCTAGACTAAAATCTAGTAGTCAACCTAGCTAACTTACTCCGGGTCATTTTCACTGTACACTTACCAAAACAAATTGCAAAGTTATGGTTTGGGGCTGCCAGCTTTAGAACGTTTTGAGTGGTCTGGCCTGTCCATAACATCATCATCATTAAATCAAAGAGAAGCAGATCTTGTCTTATGTCACAAGAAGCTTGAGAGGGTTGCAGTATTATGCTGTACACAATGACTTTGGCCGTGCCCTGGGCTTCTCCACTTTAGGCCAGTACGCCATAGCCTCTCATATACACAGTGAGAGAAGTGAGACTACTGTGTTCAGTGACTATGAAGGATGGTCAGCTTTCCATAGCATTTCCCCCTCTCCGACTTTGCAACCATTGACCTGTGCTTCCTGCACCTCAGTGGTATTGAGTTATCTCTAAATGTCACCTTGATGGATGTTATGGAGAGTCCCAAGTCGAACACCTTGGGAAATTAAGAGTTAACAAGGACAAGTTGTTCTGTCATAACGTGCGTTTCATCTGCGCGAAATCGCTGTGATGCTATTGATGAATTGTTTCTAAAGTGTGAACTTATAAAACGTGTGCTGGCTGTAACGCGATTACATCGCCAACAGTTTAAGCGTTGTTTCTTAAGTGCGATTTTTCTATAACGCGGATTTGCGCAAGAACACACAATAACTGACTGAAACTTGTGCCTCGGTGTACTGATTCAGATCATTCCCAACTCTGTGCTGTCAGTGCGCAGCCTGCTGCATAGACTTGAGCTGAGAATCTAGCTTGACTCTCCGATGCAGTATTGAGGAAGTGCTGCATTGTCTGATGTGCCATCTTTCAAATAGGAAGCTGTTCGAAGGCTCCATATGCCCTCTCTATCCATACTTTAAAAGGCTCATTGCAGCATTTCGAAGAAAATCTTGGAGTTGAACCTTACAGGGGCCTGACAATGTGATAAATGCTACAGGATTACACAGTGTTGCAGTGATGCTGATCCTGACTTTGGGCGGAATTCGCTTGTATCTTTTAATTCTGCTCATGGTGTGATTCCTAGTAAAAACCAAAAGGACTGCGGATGCTGGAAGTCAGAAACAAAAACAGAAATTGCTGGAAAAGCTCAGCAGGTCTGGCAGCACCTGTGGAGAGAAATCAGAGTTAACTTTCAGGTCCGGTGGAGGTCAGTACAATTATAACACTTAAAAGGCATCTGGATGGGTATGTGAATAGGAAGGGTTTAGAGGGATATGGGCTGGGTGCTGGCAAATGGGACCGAGCTTGGATTGGGATATCTGACAAATGGGACTAGATTGGATTGGGATATCTAGCAAATGGGACTAGATTGGATTGGGATATCTGGCAATGGGACTAGATTGGATTGGGATATCTGACAAATGGGACTAGATTGGATTGGGATATCTGGCAATGGGACTAGATTGGATTGGGATATCTAGCAAATGGGACTAGATTGGATTGGGATATCTGGCAATGGGACTAGATTGGATTGGGATATCTGACAATGGGACTAGATTGGATTGGGATATCTGGTTGGTTCGGATGGGTTGGACCAAAGGGCCCACTTCCATGCAGTATGAGGCTATGGCTCTCCCCCTGGGCACACTCCATTACCCGCACACACTCCACATCCATGGACATTAGCATCTGACACATGCCATCCTCTGAGAACATTCTCTGATCCACCTACAGTTTGCTTCAGCCCTTCATTGCTGATCCTCTGGGCACATCAGCAAATCTCACTGTCACACTGCAGCAAGGACACGCATATGCTCAGGGAGACACTCCCAGCTCAGGGACTGCACCAGGCAGATATGCTCACTCGTACCGAGCCAGTCTGGTTGCCCAATTTCCAGCTTTGCCCTTCCTTGCTTTTCCTTCTCTGCCGCTTGGTCAGAGCGACAAGGATGCTGGCACTGCTGTTTAACACACATACAAAGCCAGGAGACTGGGTAGCAGAGACTGCACTTACCCCAGGTGGCAACCTCTGGCCAGACTGGCATGGTCTGGTATTGTGGCCTCCACTATCAGACTGGGGAGCGAGGATGTCTCCTGTCTGCACTAGCCCATTCAGTAGGACCGTCAAGTTCCTGTCTGCATGGTGAGTGAAGGACAGTCAGAGGCAGTATCCCTTCTCATTCGGGCTGAGGAGCTGAATGCCGGGCAGCTCACCTCCTGTCTTGATTCCTCCTGTCAATTTGCGGGCTGTTTTCCTCCTGGAATGAGAGACAGGGAGATATTAAAGAAGATGAAATGGAGTGACACAGCTGTTACTGTTGGTGCAGGTGGGGAGTGGTCTTGAGTGAGTGACTAAGTAAGCAGACAGCTTTAGTGATGCCAGGGGTTGGGGTGGGTGAGAGAGAATGAAGGATGATGCTGCAGGCAATAAAGAGAGAGAAAAAGTGGCTGCATGTGACACTGTAGGCATTGTCACAGAGACAGGGTGAGTGGGAAGTATCAGAAGGAAGATGGTGGAGAAGGTCACTGACCTTCTTCCTAATCGCAGAGCATTCCTCCAGATGGCTGAGACTGCACTTAATGAGGTGGCAACCTCTGGCCAGGCTGACATGGTCTGGTATTATGGCTTCCACTATCTGTCTGGGGAATGAGGGTGTCTCCTGTCTGCACTCCCCCATTCAGGAGGACCACCAGGTTCCTGTCTGCACAGCGGAACACCAACTGAGTCTGTTATATTGGGGGCAAGTGTCAGAAACAGTGCAGAGCATTGCCAGAGTAAGGGAGCATGTTCAGGTGCGTAGCGGCCTCTTATAAGAACTAGGAGAAGGAGTAGGCCATCTGGCCCTTTGAGCCTGCTCCACCATTCCATAAGATCAAGGCTGATCTTCTCGTGGCCTCAGCTTCACTTACCCGCCCTCTCACCACTACCCTTAATTCCTTTACTGTTCAAAACATTATCTATCTTAGCTTTAAAACATGCAATGAGGAAGCCTCAACTCCTTCACTGGGCAGTGACTTCTACAGATTCACAACCCTCTGGGTGAAGAAGTTCCTTCTCAATTCAGTCCTAAATCTGCTCCCCCTAATTTTAAGGCTATGTCCTCTTGTCCTAGTTTCACCCGCCAGTCAAAACATTCTCTCTATTTCTATCTTACCTTTTCCTTTCATAATTTTATATGTTTCTACAAGATTCCCCCTCATTCTTCTAAATTCCAATGAATATAATCCCAGTCTACTCAGTCTCTGCTCATAAGCCAACCCCCTCAACTCCAGAATCAACCTAGTGAACCTCCCCTGTACCCCCTCCAATGCCAGTACATCCTTTCTCAAGTATGGAGTCCAAAACTGCATGTAATACTCTAGGTGTGGCCTCACCAGCACCCAACACAGCTGCAACATAAACTCAATCCCTTTAGCAATGATGGACAAAATTCCATTTGCCTTCTTAAATACCTGTTCCACCTGCAGATCAATCTTCTGTGATTCATATACAAGGACACCCAGATCCCTCTGCACAGCAGCGTGATGCAATTATTTTTACTGTTCAAATAAAAAATGTCAGCCCACACCAGGATATCCCAGTGGCGGTGAGTCATTCCGGCTATGGTGAATGGTATGATGGGGTGGAATTGGGAAAGATACAGGTGAGCTCGGTAATTAATGAGGCAAGTCTGACAAGTTTGGTGAGAAACCTCATTAGACCTCAAAGCGAGTAACTGTCCTGGAAACTGAACAAAACTGGCACTTTGCCAAAAGAAGATTCAGCTCAGGGTGTTGTCCCAGAAAACCCACACAATTTCAATCCCTCAATTAACATCACAAAAATAGGTAATGTTACCATTGTCAGACCACTGTATGGGAAAGCTTGCTGCATGCAAATTTCATTGTGATTCTTTCATTACAACACTGAGAACATTTGTTTCATTGGCTACAGTTGTGAAAGATGCTACAGGCATAGAGTCTTTGCGTGGTACAGCATGGAAACAGATCTTTTGGACAACTGCAATCTAAAGCAAAAAGACTCAGTAATATAAACTGGACACGAAAGGAAGATACCGTGTTTTCTACTCTAGCTGTACGCTATCAACAAGAATCACTTTATTGAAGCAAAAGTAATTAGAACAACTTCAAGGGATAAAAATTTATTTTAGTGGCCAGTACATTGGATAAAGGCATGAACTCCATTTCCTGAGAACAACCTAGCTCTCAACGCCAGCAAAACCAAGGAACTCATTATTGCCTTTCGGCGGGATGTTACTCATGCCCCCCTACACATTAACAGCATGAGTGGAGAGTGTCAAGCTCCTGGGAGTGGTCATCCACAACAAGCTTTCTTGGACTCTTCATGTGGATGCACTGGTTACAAAGGCCCAACAACGTCTCTTCTTCCTCAGGGAGCTGTGTAAATTTGGCATGACGGTGAATACACTTGCCAACTTTTATAAGTGCTCCATCGAGAACATTCTGTCTGGATGTATCACCACCTGGTATAGCAACTGTACTATTCGAAATCAGAGACGGTTACAGAGAGTGGTGAACTCGGCCCAGACAATCACAAAGGCCAACCTCCCATCTATAGAATCCATCTACCAGGCTCGCTGTCAAGGAAAGGCCGCCAGAATTCTCAAAGATCCATTCCACCCTGGCAATGTTTTTCTCCAACCTCTACCATCAGGGAGAAGGTACAGAAGCCTGTACACACGCACCAGCCAGTTTCGCAACAGTTTCTACCCTACTGTTGTTAGAATACTGAATGAACTCACAAACTCTTAACAGATTAAAGTAGGGACTATAAAAATCAAGAAATAATGAGACCAAGCTTTTGAAAGGCTGGAGGCCATTGGGGTGTGGGGGTGCATGTAAGTAACATAGAAACTTAGAAAATAGGAGCAGGACTATGCCATTCGAGCCATTTGTGTCTGCCTCACCATTCCACATGATCACTGCTGATCATCTAACTCTGTATCCTGTTCCCACCCCCCCCCCCTTATCTCTTTAAACCTGAGAATTACATCTAAACTCCTTCTTGAAAACATTCAATGTTTTGGCCTCAGTCACTTTCTGTGGCAAAGAATTCCACAGGCTCCCCACTCTCTGGGGGATAACATTTCTCTTCATCTCAGTCCAAAATGACCTCCTTTGTATCCTTAGACTGTGAACCCTGTTTCTGGACTCCCCTGATATCAGGAACATTCTTCCTACATTTCTCCCATCTAGTCCTGTTAGAATTTTATAGATTTCTATGACATCCCTTCCCAACTCCATCTTTCTTCTAAACCTCAGTGAGTATGCGCCTAACCAATCCAGTCTCTCTTCATACATCAGTCCAGTCATCCCAGGAATCAGTTTGGTTGGGTAACTGAATTGTTTGAGAATCTGGGAAAGATTGGGCTTCTTATAGCATAAACTCAGTGGGCTGAATGGCCTTCCTGTGTGCCCTAATACTGAACAGTACAAAGTTGGGTTGGGAAGCAAGCAGCGAAGAGGACACCAAGAGGTTACGGAGAAGCTGGAGTTATGATGTGCCCATTGACAAGACCATGGCAAATTGAATACAGTGGAGTGGAATTGGGGGGTAGCCCTGGTTATATCCATACCTCTGAACCAGGAGGGTTGGGTTCAAGTCCCACCTGGTGTGCCATAACATCTCTGAGCAGGTTGATACAAAATATTTACAATGTGGCAGAGTCACTTGGCATTCTAAAATTGATTCTCCCTTCCAAGTTGCTGATTTGAATGCAAATCATTCTTGACCTAACCATTGGAAGTTCTGATCCCGAAGATAGGTTAGTGCATGACCCCAGGCTACGGGACAGTAAAGTTAAACAAAGAACTGTAACGAAAACAGGACTTCCAGGACAAACTCAGAAATTACCAAAGAAACACAGCAAGTCTGGCAGTATCTGGGGGGGAGAAAGCAGAGTTAACGTTTTGGGGTCCAGTGACCCTTCTTCAGGACTCTGGTTGGTGACCCGAAATGTTAACACTTCCTTCTTTCCACAGACGCTCCCAGACAGGATCTTGCCGATGCCCGTTGAAATGGGGGGGGGAGAGGTAAATGGAGGGGGACATGAGTGCTGTAAAATCGAAGAGGTACAGCTAACATTATGGCAGCCCCCCAACTGTGAGCTAAAGCCTCCACTTACCTTCCCGAGAGGCAAGGCATCACTCAATATTACCATCCAGCCCACACCCCACCTAGAAGTAACATTCCTTTTATCATCTCTTCCTAGCTCCTCCCTCCCCTCACCCACTCATCTTCCCCAGTATTTCAAATGACCTTAAACAGAAACAGGGACTGAGATAGCTGATGTTTCCGCAAAGCAAATTTGAAGTAATTTAAGCATTAATAAAATGGTCAATAAAACACATCGAATCTCATGCACTCTTCTCCATAAAAAAGGATTTAGAAGCAAATTGAAATGGATGAAGTGGCAGTGACAGTCAATCACATCAAATAATTTCATTGACACTACTGTAGGATCCGTAAAGTGGGTGGCACGGTGGCACAGTGGTTAGCACTGCTGCCTCGCAGCGCCAGAGACCCGGGTTCAATTCCCGCCTCAGGCGACTGGCTGTGTGGAGTTTGCACATTCTCCCCGTGTCTGCGTGGGTTTCCTCCGGGTGCTCCGGTTTCCTCCCACAGTCACAAAGATGTGCAGGTCAGGTGAATTGGCCATGCTAAATTGCCCGTAGTGGTAGGTAAGGGGTAGATGTGTAGGGGTATGGGTGGGTTGCGCTTCGGCGGGTCGGTGTGGACTTGTTGGGCCGAAGGGCCTGTTTCCACACTGTAAAGTAATCTATAAAAAAAAAAGGTTCCCTCAAGGGATGGGACATCTGGGGGCAGCTTGTGTTTCTGATGTGGGCTTTGAAGTCTCTAAGAAATCCACTCAAAAATTCAAAGAAAGCTGCTGTAGCCAACGAACAGAGAGTGTGTGGAACAGGCTGCAATGGGGAAATGGATCAAGGTACAGTCACCCTAGTCCCATTCCCTCATTAGGGAGAGAACGAGTGACAATTTTAACTTAAGGGTCACTACACCTCAGGCAAGGGGCAAGGGGCCAGGGGCAAAGTTGAGAATGAAGGACCCGCATGGTAACCTCAGCTGGTAAAGGCATTGAATTTACCGCGTTAGTGGCATGCTGCATCACTGGCCAGTCAGCCGAGCAAACCAATCCCCATTGAAGTGTCGATATATTTAATGAGGACCTTGACGGGGACAAGACAGAGAAAGGATGAGAGGGTGGAAAAGGTGGATTTGAAGAGAGAGGCTGGGAGGAGGCTCAAGTGGGACATAAACTATAGCATCTATTGATTGGGCCAAATGGCTTGGTTCTGTGCCACATATCCAATCCAATTCTATCTAAAAAGGTTCTCGAAAACTATTTGTTGGACAAGAATCGCACCTATAGTATTGCACATTTTAAGGTGCTGCATGACTCAGAGCAGCAGTTTTACATTTGAGTTGGAAGGCCATAGATTTTAAGGGGTTCAGAGAGCTGAAGGTGTAATCCAGGCTCATGTTCCAGTGGTGGACCTGGGGCAGCTGTGGATGTTTTGGATAAACTGAAGTCTCCCACCTGCCCTCATGGTTAAGGGATCCCATGGCCGCTATTTCAAAGTGAAGCAAGCAGAATTCTCCAGGTTTGCTGGCTAATATCTTTTGCTGAAGCAATTCACCATTGCAGAGATTCTCGTTGTTTCTTGTGGGATCTTGCTGAGTGCAGATCTGCCACTGTGTCTCTCACATTGTAACAAAGAGCTTGTGGGAGTCTGGGGGTTGTGAAAGGTGATATATATAAATGTGAATATTTACTCACATTGCATTTGATTTAAAGCAGCATCAAAAGGCAAAGGCAGCAGATACATGGGGACTCCAATGCCAAAGTGATCCCGCCCATGTGCCCACACACCATCTTGACTTGGAAATTATTGGCACTCTTTTGGTGTCACAAGGTCAAGATCCTGGAAGTCCCTCGCTAACAGCATTCACAGAATTATAGAATCCCAACAGTGTGGAAGGAGGCCATTCGGCCCTCTGAACAGCAGCCCACCCATACGCACACCCCTACTCTATCTGTGCATTTCCCACAGCCAATCCACTCTAACTTGCACATCTTTGGACTGTGGGAGTAAATTGGAGCACCCAGTGGAAACCCACACAGACACACAGGGAGGATGTGCAAACCCCACACAGTTACTTCCCTCCAAGGCCCCAAGGGACACTTCCATATCCACCACAAATTCACCTGCACCTCCACACACATCATCTATTGCATCCACTGCACCCGATGTGGCCTCCTCTATATTGGGGAGACAAGCCGCCTACTTGCGGAACGTTTCAGAGAACACCTCTGGGACACCCGGACCAACCAACCCAACCACCCCATAGCCCAACACTTTAACTCCCCCTCCCACTCCACCAAGGACATGCAGGTCCTTGGCCTCCTCCATCGCCAGACCATGGCAACACGACGGTTGGAGGAAGAACGCCTCATCTTCTGCTTGGGAACCCTCCAACCACAAGGGATGAACTCAGACTTCTCAGTTTCCTCATTTCCCCTCCCCTCACCTTGTCTCAGTCAAATCCCTCGAACTCAGCACCGCCTTCCTAACCTGCAATCATCTTCCTGAACTCTCTGCCACGACCCCACTCCGGCCTATCAACCTCACCTTGACCTCCCTCCACCTATCGCATTTCCAAAGCCCCTCCCCCAGGTCCCTCCTCCCTACCTTTATCTTAGCCTGCTGGACACACTTTCCTCATTCCTGAAGAAGAGCTTATGCCCGAAACGTTGATTCTCCTGTTCCTTGGATGCTGCCTGACCTGCTGCGCTTTTCCAGCAACACATTTTCAGCCCCAATAACCTTTGACTCTCTTGCCAATCTATAATCTTTCTACCTCAATCTTAAAAATATTTCAGGATCCTATCTCCAATGCTGTCTGGAGATGGTTCACAATCTCTTGAAGAGAACACAAATTCCTCATCTCCATTTTCAATGGAGCACTGCTTATTTTTAAACTGTGTTCCCCTTGTTCCACTCTCTCTCGTCATAAGAAGTATCCTTTTTTGCATCCAGTCTATCAATTCCCCCTTAGGATTTTAGATGTTTTTATTAAGATCACATCTCTTTATTCAGAGCTCCACTACTCACAGACTTAACCTTCACAGAATGTCTATCCATCAAGCATTCCACCCCCCTACATAACACTGTTTTCATATTGTTAGATTTTTGTAAATAAGATTGTAAAGGCATCAGGTGGTAGTGGCATATGGAATTAGGTCACAGCTCACCCACAAAAAAAAATACACCTTCAAGGATGAAATGGCATTCTCTCATTCCAAATCTGGGTGTTAACTCAAGTGATTATGGAATCCTGACAGGGCAGGAAGAGACCACTTGGCCCATCAAGTTTTCACCAACCTCTCCAAGACCATCCTACCCAGACCCAGGCAAAGGTCCCCACCCTATCCCTGTAACCCTGCATTTCCCATGAATAATCCACCTAACCTGCACATCCCTAGACACTATGGGTGATATAGGGTGGCTAATCCACCTAACCTGGACTGTGGATGGAAACTGGGCAACCTGGCAGAAACCCACGCAGGCAACAGGGAAAATGCGCAAAGTCCACACAGACATTCGTCTGAGGGTGGATTCGAACCCAGATCCATGGCTAATCACTGAGTCACCGTGCCACCCAAATCACTGTCATGCTCTTGAGCTGCCTTTCTGACAACCTGCTCCCTGTTAATTCCTCACCCTTCAATTCCCTCACTCTCACTGCCTTGAGGACCATTAAGTTGATTCTTGGAACTGTTCTTGGCTTTAAGAACAACTTGATGCATTTGTCATCCCCTTCGTAATCCTTCATTGTAGCATTTGGATCGACATTTGCAAACATATCCTGAAGGTGGTGCTGTTTTAGCTCTGTTGCTGAAACCAGCGTCACCTTCAAAGATACAGTTTCCTTGGTCAGGAACGACAACTGAATTACAGAACCCTCAGCAATCAGAGATATACACACACAGAACAGAAAACAGGCCCTTCGGCCCATCAGCTCTGTACTGCAAAACATATGCCACTACCGACACCAGGCCCACTTTCCCTGCACTGGGCCCATAGCCTTGAATGTTATGACACTTGAAGTGCTTATCCAAGTACTTGAGTCTTCCCATCTCAACAATCCTCCCTGGCAGTGCTGCATTCCTGGAACATAAAACCGAGAACAGTACAGTACAGAAGACCTATCACCAAGGCCAAGAATGTTTAGAACAGCCATTGTTGGAATCTCTTCCCCGTGGTAGGTGTGTCTGAGACCAAAGGACAGTAAGTTTAAGGTGAGCAGTAAGTAATTTACAGGAATTCCAAGCGTTTTCCTTTTTAGATTAGATTACTTACAGTGTGGAAACAGGCCCTTCGGACTAACAAGTCCACACTGACCCGTCGAAGCGCAACACACCCAGACCCATTCCCCTACATTTACCCCTTCACCTAACACTACGGGCAATTTAGCATGGCCAATGCACCTTACCTGCTCATTTTTTGGATTGTGGGAGGAAACCGGAGCACCCAGAGGAAACCCACGCAGACAATGTGCAAACTCCACACAGAGAGTCACATGAGGCAGGAATTGAACCCGGGTCTCTGGCGCTGTGAGGCAGCAGTGCTAACCACTGGATGGTAGAAATATGGACCGTGCTGCCTGAGAGGGTGCTGGAGGCAGGTACACTTGTTATATTCAAGAAGCTCCTGAATGAGCACTTAAAATGCCAGGACACCGCAGGCTATGGACAAAGTCCAGGTCAGTGGGATTAGCATACATTGGTGTTTGTTGGTTGGCATAGACATGGTGGGCCGAAGGGCCTGATGCTATGCTGTGTGACTCGAGTTTGGATATAAATGATAAACGTGGTTGCAATCGGGAATGAAAAAGTCAGAAAATCCTGCAATGTTGTGCTTTCAAGTCTGTTGGTGCCCAGGCTGGCCCCCACCCCTCCTATTTATCTCTCCACTCTGCAGGCACCCTGCCTCTATTCCTGATGAAGGGTTTTGCCCGAAATATCGATTTTCCTGCTCCTATCAGCATTCTATCTCCCTTCTTTATTGAATAGAGGAGTTATATTTGCTATTTGCCAATCTAATGAAACCTTACCTTAATGTAGAGAGTATTGAAAAATTAAAACCAACCCATCAATTATCTCACTAATTGCTTCCTTTAAGATCTTATAATGAAATCATCGCAACTCGGGCACTCGTTGGCTCCAGCTCCAACAATTTACCCAGTACCTCTCTCCTAATTATTGTAATCACTTCCTCCTCCTCCTCCTCCTCCCCACTTGTTGATCAACTCCATTTCCTTATATATCATTTGATTTCCGTTCTATTGAAAAATCATCGGAGTTTTTAAATGGCTGTGGATGGGTCTGCTCTGTTTGTATATGCTGATATTTGCTGAGTCTCATGATCCAAGACCTCTCTCAGAAAGTACAAACACACAATTTAACTCATAACGATTCTTTGTCAGTCCTTAGCATCCAAGTAAACTCTCATGTTCAGAATTAGATCCCAACTCTGATAAATTCAATGTGAGATCTGTGGGCTCGGTGGTTAGCACTGTAACCTCACTGTGTCAGGGAACTGGGTTTGATCCCAGCCTCGGGCGACTCTCTGTATGGAGTTTGCACATTCTCCCTGTGTCTGTGTGGGTTTCCCCCCACAGTCCAAAGTTGTGCAGGTGAGGTGGATTAGCCATGGCAAAATATGGGTATAGAGTTGGTCTAGGTGGGATGCTCTTTGGAGGGTTCCTGTTGGCTGAATGGTCTCTTTCATATTTTTTCTATAGGGATCAACAGCACAGAAACAGACCCTTTGGTCCAACTTGTCCATACCAACCAGATATCCTCAATAAATCTAGTCTCATTTGCCAGCATTTGGCCCACATCCCTCTATTCATATTCCTATTGATATACCCATCCAGATGCCTTTTAAATGTTGTAATTGTACCAACATCCACCACTTCCTCTGGCAGCTCATTCCATGCACACACCACCCTCTACATGAAAATGTTGCCCCTTAGGTCCCTTTTAAATCTTTTCTCTCTCACCCTAAACTTATGCGTTCTAGTTTTGGATTCTCCCACCCCAGGGAAAAGACTTTGTCTATTTACCTTGCCCATGCCCCTCATGATTTTGTAAACTTCTATAAGGTCACCCCTCAGCCTCCAACGCTCCAGGGAAAACAGCCCCACCCTATTCAGCCTCTCCCTATAGCTCAGATCCTCCAACCCTGGCAACATCCTTGTAAATGTTTTCTGAACCTTTTCAAGTTTCACAACATCCTTCCTATAGCAGGGAGACCAGAATTGCATGCAATATTCCAAAAGTGGCCTCACCAATGTCCTGTACAGCCGCAACATGTCCTCCCAACTCCTGTACCAATAAAGAAAAGCACACCAAATGCCTTCTTCACTAACCTATCTACCTGCGACTCCACTTTCAAGGAGCTGTGAACCTGCACTCCAAGGTCTCTTCGTTCAGCAACACTCCCTAGGACCTTACAATTAAATGTATAAGTCATGCTCTGATTTGCTTTTCCAAAATGCAGCATCTCGCATTTATCTAAATTTAACCCCATCTGTCACTCCTCGGCCCATTGGCCCATCTGGTCCAGATCCTGTTGTAATCTGAGGTGACCTTCTTTGCTGTCCATGCCACCTCCAATTTTGGTGTCATCTGCTAACTTACTCATCATGCCTCCTATGTTCACATCCAAATCCTTTATATTAGTGACTGTGCTGAGATTTTCACGCTGGTCCTGAGGGAGAGCTGCAATGGCTGAAGTGCGTTCATCAGAAGAGGCTTTAAACCAAGATCCTAGAAAGATGGAAAATAGGATCAGAAGTAGGCCATTTGGCCCTTTGAGTCTGCTCCACCATTCAATATGGCCACGGCTGAACATCTAACTCAGTCCCCTGCTCCTGCTTTTGTCCCTATACCCTTTAGCCATCTATCTCCTTCTTGAAAACGTTCAATATTTTGGCCTCAACTGCTTTCAGAGGCAGAGAATTCCACAGGCTCCCCACTCTCTGGGTGAAGGCATTTCTCCTTGTCTCACTCCTAAGTGGCCCACCCCGTACAAGAGAATCATAGAATCCCTACAGTATGGAAACAGGCCATTCAGCCCAACAAGTCCACACCAACCCCCCAAAGAATAACCCATCCAGATCCATTCCTCCTGACTAATGTACCTAAGCTACACATCACTGAACACTATGAAGAATTTAGCTTGGTCAGTTCACCTAACCTGCACATCCTTGGACAGTTACCCAAGACTGGGATTGAACCCAGGTCGCTGGCACTGTGAGGCAGCAGTGCTAACCATTGAGCCACCATGCCATCATCCTTAGACTGTGGCTCCTGGTTCTGGAATCCCTGGTCATCAGGAACATCCTTCTGTCTTTACCCTGTCTGATAATGAAGTCAAGTGCTATGGATGCTGCAATTCTGAAACAAAAAAAAAGCAGTGAAAACGCTTCAGATTTATGGCTGCATCTGTGGAGAGAGAAACAGAATTAATGCTTTGAGTCACATAAAACACTTGCTCATAAGCAAGGCATGTTTCCTTTGCAAAACGACATTAATAAATCAGATGGGTTCCCGCAATGTTTGACCTTGGTTACAGGGCTGGCAGTGGACAAACTGATTCTATTAAAACCTGAATTCATCAGGCATGGTGGGACTCGAACCCTCAGAGTCCTGTCTTCAGTACAGGGGCTGCTGCAGTTCAAGCAGGCAGCTCACCCCCACCTTCTCAAGGGCAATTAGGGACAGGCATTAAATGCTGACCCAATCAAGTCCCACAAGTGAGAGCATATAACCCGCCTATCAATTCTGAGGAAGGGTCACTGGACTTGAAACATTACCACTGCTTTCTCTCTCTCCAGATGCTGCCAGACCTGCTGAGTTCCAGATTTCCAGCATCTGCACAGTTCTTTGTCTGATTTTATATCAGTGGAGGGTACTGGATCAATAATGTCACCACCGCACCAACAGCTCTTCTGTTCAAGCTCGGTGAGTTGTGGTGACACAATTCAAAATTGCTGGAAAAGCTCAACAGGTCTGCAAACATCTGTGGAGAGAAATCAGAATTAACGTTCCAGGTCGAGTCACCCTTCCTCAGTTAGGAACGATATCAGGAAACATTTCTTCACTCACAGCGTAGTGGATATCTGAAATTCTGAAAAAGCTTTTGTGCCCACTGTGAAATCATATCAATTAGAATGTTCAAAACTGAGACTGGTTTATTACCAGCAAGGGTTACAGAACCCAAGCAGGTAAACGGAGTCAAGTTAGAGATCAACTAGATTTTAAATAAACAGTGAAACCATCTCAAGGGAGTGAATGATGTTCCCCTCACCAATTGGCTGCTGACAACAGATCATATCCATTTACCATAGGCAGCCCCACACAATGCAGAGACTCCCATCACAGCCAGGCATTAAAATGAAGTGTGCGTCTTGGGAAATCATTTACACAGACTCAAGCCAAATATTTGCCTTGGGATTAAAATCTATTATCCCATTGTAAGTCTGTCTAATGTAACACGCTCACCTTTCTGTAAATCCAGAGATAACAGTCTTTCACTGCAAAGATGTACTAAAAGCAAGACAAATTATGCCAAGCTCAAGCTAAACACGTTTTTTTTTAAATGGAGGCTCTGCTCTATTTAAAGTGGGATTCTTCTGAATTAGGTGACCTTAACGCTTCTGCAGGCAGTGCATGAGAATTTTACCACGACTGGATTTTTAAATTGCAAAAATGGATTTTCTTTTATTGTTGTCTGCATTCTCAGGATCCCAAGGAAGTAATCAAATCTGACTTAAGCTTTCCGGCCACATGTGTCAATATTATTACCATGATAATTTTCCCATTCCATACTATAATATTCATTTATAAAACTCAAAGCCACACATGAGCAGGCAAATGCTAGTAGCTTCCTATATCTCTCTCTCACACACACACACACACGCTCACGCACACATACATACTCACACTCCCACACACACACTCTCGCACACACACACGCGCATTCTCTCTCACACACACACATTCTCTCACACACATGCACACACACACACTCACCTACACACATTCTCACACACACACTCATTCTCATACTCACAC
>NC_057719.1:8449278-8453716 GCF_004010195.1 Chiloscyllium plagiosum
ATAATCTCACACACTCTCTCACACTATCTCTCGCATACACATGCTCACACACACACAGACACAGAGAGACAAAGACACTCTCTCTCACACACACACACAGACACACACACACATGCACACGCATGCATGCACAAACACCTTCTCATACTCACACACTCTCATTCACTCAGTGCCTCAAACACACTGATCGGCATAATTTCACACACTCATACACACACACACTCATTCTCATATACAGACACAACATACTCTCACGCACATTTTCTCAAACATATAAGCACACGTACAGACATACTCTCACACATATACAAACACACGTGCACACATACACATTCACACACACATTCTTTCACACATACACTGTCTCACACTCACTCTCTGAATATATGTTGGAACTGTGGCTGACAAATGCCTAGGTTCTGATGGATTTCCTTGTAGGTTATTAAAAGAAGTGACAAATGAGATAATTGGTGTGTTGGTTTTAATTTTCCAAACCTCCCCTTGTTCTCGTAAGGTTCCATGAGATTGGAAAATAGTGAATATAAATCCTTTATTCAACAAGATAGGGATTGAGAAATCAGGAAAGACCAGGCCAAGTCGCTTAACACCTGCCAGAGGAAATGTGTTATTAGCTATTATTAATGACATTACAACAGTGTCAGAGGTCACACGACACCAGGTTACAGTCCAACAGGTTTACTTAAAATCACAAGCTTTCAGAGCTTTTAAACTTCACCTGATAAAGTGGCAATGCTCTGAAAGCTTGTGATTTCATATAAACCTGTTGGACTTTAACCTGGTGTCATGTGACTTCTGACACTGTCCACCTAAGGCCAACACTGGCACCTCCATATGATCATAACAGTGCACATCAGGAAACCATCACTTTCTCACACTCATTATCTCTCTCTTTCTCACAAACACCACCTATTAGATTAGATTCCCTACAGGATGGAAACAGGCCCTTCAGCCCAACAAGTCCACACTGACCCCCCAAAGAGTAACCCACCTCCGTCTGACTAATGCACCTAACACTACGGGCAATTTAGCATGACAAATTCATCTGACCTGCACATCTTTGTACTGTGGGAAGAAACCAGAGCACCCGGAGGAAACCCACACAGACACGGGGAGAATGTGCAAACTCCTCATAGACAGTTACCTGAGGCTGGAATCGAACCCAGGTCCCTGGGGCTGTGAGGCAGCAGTGCTAACCACTGAGCCACGAAGCCACCCTAGTTTGTACAGTTTTGGATTACATATTACTTTGGTTACTTTTGGCAGGTGACTCTTATACCTATCATGTTATTCCAGTCATTTGGTTTGTTTCCAGCACCACCTTATTTTTAATTTTTTGTAATTATCTCTCTACCTCAACTAATCGGATCATTGGTCATCTCTTCACTTGCTATTCAGCCTGCTGACACTCAACTCACACCATTTGTATCATCTTTGACACTCTTAATTATCTTGCAATGATCTGTCCGCCTATAAATTCTGTGCCTGTGTGCTTCCCTCCATTTCACCCGACAAAGGAGCAGTGCTCTGAAAGCTTGTGATTTTAAATAAACCAGTTAAAAAATCACACAACACCAGGTTATAGTCCAGCAGGTTTATTTGGAAGCACTAGCTTTCGGAGCGCTGCTCCTTCATCAGGTGGTTGTGGGGGTTAAGATCATGCTCACAGAATTTATAGCCAAAAGAGTCCATGTTATGGAAACGTGATACAGTAAACAATCTTAGGTTAAAACTTTCATCTTTTATAATGGGATATGTTGGTTTCTGTTCTTTGAATTGTAAATCCCAGAACTTCTTTTAAATTACATTCTCAAGATAGCTCAGCTTTTTAAACATTAGGTGTGAAATCTGTCTGTGTCCCAATGCCATGTCAGACTGACAAACCCTCTGTTTAGTTTTACATGGATTTGTGCAGTTTTTGAGCTAAAAAAAATGTAATTCTGCAAAAACAAATTCACCCCATAAGCTTATATATGTAGGAGCGACAGATTGTGTGTGAAAGAGAGAGAGGGAGAGAGAGTATTGCGCAATGGGGTCACCTGTAGTGTGATATGAATCCAATCCCAGTTGAGGCCATTTCCATGGGTATTGAACTTTGCTATCAGCCTGTGTTTGGCCACCATGCATTGTTGCTTGTCCCAAAGTCCGCTTTAGTGGACAGTCATCCAAAGGCCCGAGGCCGAATGTCCCTCACCGCTGAAGTGTTCCCTGACTGGGAGGGAACACTCCTGCCTGGTGATTATTTTGCGGAATCCATTCATCCGTTGTCATAGCGTCTGCTCAGTTCCCCCCAATCTCCTAAACCTCAGGGCATCCTTGCCTGCAGCGTAGGAGATAGACCACGCTGGACTATAGCCTGGTTATGTGTGACGTCTGATCTTGTCTAACCCAGTCCAACACTGACACCTCCACATCCTACACAGTATGACCACGGGTCAGAAAAACCAAGATGCAATCTTAAAAAGACAAACATCGCAGTGTCTCTCCAAAGGCTGTCTGAGGCAGACCAACATTCAAGTGTTGATCTAAATAATTTAAATCCAGTCAAATCCTCAAACTGAATTCAATAATCTCACCAGAATAATACTGCAGTGTAGAGGGTTAAATTAAACATATTCCATTAGCTTGATGTGTGTTTTCTTGCACTAGAAGATGACCTGTTTGATAAATTTGAAAGGATTCAAGTGGGTAAATACAGAGAAATGATTCCGAGCAAATCCACGCTTTGAGAAAATTTAAATCTTGCTAAAAAGAGAAGCATGTTGTTAAAGCTTTTTATATTGTGCTCACCTGGACAAATGCAAGAATGCCAATTTTCGTACAGTGACAGCAATGTCATTGTCAGCTGCCCCTCGATTCGAGGATGATGTGTTCACAGAGTTGTGGTTTTATACATGTTGATGTGGATTTAAGATACTGGCTTTCGTATGACGGAATAAGTAAATTTTTGAACTGGGCACGCTGGGCAGTGGAATCTAGAGAGCACAATCTGCTTCCTTGGCTTTCCTGAATGCTACCGCTCTGCTTTGTTATTACACTGTTTAGACTCAGGCCACAGTACATCTTCAGGGAGAAACTGTTGTTTTTTTGAGTGAGTGGTGACCAACCTGCTCCCACTCACTAACCTCAATGTTCCCCACGAGGGGAAACATCTTTATCCATCTGATCAAAGCATTTCAAGAGCTCTATGAGGTCATCCCTCAGCCCTGTTTGAAAGGAAGAGCAGGGATTCAGGTTGCCAATTGTTTCCTGATGTATGTTCTCCCCTTAATTCATTCCAGCTCCTCACAGGAGCTTCAAATCAATTGGGGAAAGAAAGAGTATTGTTCTTGTAAATCTTTGCTGCAGCCTCTCCAATCCTTCTGTAACTGATCTATAATATGGTCACCAGAGCTAAACATGTTATTCCCAGTGGGGTCAAATCAATCTTGAGCACATTTTGCCTACTTTTCAATTCTGTTCCAATAAAAATAAAGCTTACTGCTTTGTTTACTATTTTCTTTGATGGCCTTGCTAACCTAGAGCACAACACGAATGGTATGGTTGTGCTTCCAGGCCTCATAGTCGCACAGCTTCACCTAGACTTACACCTTATTATCCCTCCGAACAACGCACACAACCTCCTCATTATCTCTGTGGAAACTTCATTTGCCTATTATTTGCCCGCTCTGTGAATTATTAATCCTCTCCTGTAACTTCAGTAGTCCTGATCAAATGTTCAGATCTGAAACTTCGACTCCCCTTCTCCTCTGATGCTCCCTGTTCTGCTGTGCTTTTTCCAGCTCCACTCTCTATCCACTCTGACTCTCCATTGTCTGCAGTTCTCAGTATCACCTAGAAGTCACATAGAGTCATAGAGATGTACAGCATGGAAACAGACCTTTCGGTCCAACCCATCCATGTGGAGAGATATCCCAACCCAAGCTAGTCCCACCTGCCAGCACCCAGCCCATATCCCTCCAAACCCTTCCTATTCATATACCCATCCAAATGCCTCTTAAATGTTGCAATTGTACCAGCCTCCACCACATCCTCTGGCAGCTCATTCCATACACATACCACACTCTGTGTGAAAAAGTTGCCCCTTAGGTCTCTTTTATATCTTTCCCCTCTCACCCTAAACCTATGCCCTCTAGTTCTGAACTCCCCGGCCCCAGGGAAAAGACTTTGCCTATTTACCCTATCCATGTCACTCATAATGTTGTAAACCTCTATAAGGTCACCCCTCAGCCTCCAACGCTCCAGGAAAAACAGTCCCAGCCTGTTCAGCCTCTCCTTATAGCTCAAATCCTCCAACCCTGGCAACATCCTTGTAAATCTTTTCTGAACCCTTTCAAGTTTCACAACATCTTTCCAATAGGAAGAAGACCAGAATTGCATGCAATATTCCAACAGTGGCCTAACCAATGTCCTGTACAGC
>NC_057719.1:8455603-8474692 GCF_004010195.1 Chiloscyllium plagiosum
GAGTGGAGTGGGGATGGCCCGGAGTGGAGTGGGGATGGCCTGGAGTGGAGTGAGGATGGCCTGGAGTGGAGTGGGGGGGGGGGGGCCCGGAGTGGAGTGGGTATGGATCGGAGTGGAGTGGGGATGGATCAGATTGGAGTGGGGATGGCCCGGAATGGAGTGGGGACTACCCAGAGCGGAGTGAGGATGGCCTGTGGCAGAGTGGGGATGGCCAGTGACCCGGAGCAGGGACAACAGCCAGTGACCTGGAGGGAAGATGTCCACTAATTGGGAACTGGTGGATCTCAGTCTGATCACATGGAAGCCCTTACAGAAAGTCTGTAATGTCTGTCTTTTTAGCTTTATTTTCCTAACTTAGAGTATGTATATCTGCAATGTGGTATAACTTGTTTTCTTTATTTTCTCTATTTTTTTGCAATAACATTTATACCGAGGTACCTTGTACCTAAGATGGCACCCTGTGTTGGCGACAGTGTACACCTTTTCCTGTATAATCATTTCTTCCAAAACGTGATGGTTGCGTTCTTACGCAACCCTGTGTTACAGAAAAATTGTGCTTTAGAAACAGCGGTTAAGTGTTGGCAATGTAATCACGTTACAGCCACAACATGCTTTAAAAGTTCATACTTTAGAAGCAGCATCCCCAATTCATCAATCACGTTATAGCGAATTTGTGTTCACGAAACATGCGTTCTGGCAGAATGACCTGTATTGCTATTGTTCTGTAACTTGAGTACATGGGACAATAAAGCTCATTCTAATTCTAATTCATGAGAATTACATATCCTAATGTTTTGTAGCCCCAGTGAGGAGCTGGAATGAATTAAGGGGAGAACATGCAGCACCAGCTTATCCCTGGTGCTCTGGCTGCGCAGCATGGCTGATCTGAGCTCCCTTGTTCCCCTCTGTCTAGTTTTGCGCTCAGCTCAGAACTGCACAAAATCAAAGAAGTTACTTCCAAATTGAGAAAAAAAAAACCCTGCATTTACTTTAGGTCGAATTATGCTGGGTTGGGGAGTAAATTAATATTCTAAAATGAACTTATTTATAATTGAGGCAAATGAGGCATAATTGGCCTAATTTATTAATCTCTCACCCATACATATCAATATTAATTACGTGTGGCTTTGCTCTGCATGTGGCACTGATTTATGGCATCAAAGGAGAATTGTTTCGGAGTACTTAGCATACTTTGGCCATGATTTGCACTGATTCCCATCTAATCCTGCATTAGAAGCAGGATGTATGCATTAATACCCAAGGAGATAATCAGCTATTAAATCAATGAGAAAAAAAACCAGGACAGCATGAGATAAACCCTGTTACTGCATTGACATTTTTTTTTGTCATGTTAAGTATGACTTTATTAAGGTTTCATTTAACTTGCATTGAAATTCTTTAGGCTTTATGAATTTGGGTTCATAAAGTTGAGGGAAAGGCAAAATCTGCCTTAAGACTTGAGTTTCCTTATAACACTGTTTACTATATATTAATACAGAATACATCTATACATGGTATTACCAGGCTCAAATCTTACTGTTACATTACGGAAAAATTATTCCATAAACTCTCCTGCCTCACACTAATCAATCGACTCCACATGCTTCCTTGCATTTATTTCTAACATCTGTAGGGCTAGATTTCAGGCTTCTCTTTCTCACCATGTGATTATCACTCCTTTTCCTAACTCCGCCCACATTTTATTATTTACACCCAGTGGTGAGCAGCTCTGTGACATCATTGCAAAGATGTTCGAGGGTCCTACAGTTCTTATGTGGCAAGAACTCACCACTGATCTTCCCTTCAGGTTCAGGTACATTCTATTCGGCCCATTTAGACTGTGTCGGTGATTTTCTTTAACTGTCTGTTGTGTAACCTCACTCTTGTCATGCATTGTGCCTCTCTTTGGCAAGTGACAAATTCTTTTTCCTGGAGTGAAAGAAATAATGAACTCTGCTTTAGTATTAGATTTTGCGATATTGAATAAGAAGGAAGAAGAACCTTGCATTTCTATCACACCTCAAAGTGTCCAAAAATGCTTCTACAGCCAAAGATGACCTTTTGAAGCTTACTCACTATTGACCTTCAGGAAATTCAGCAGCCATTTTGTTTACAAGCTTCCACAGGCTGCAATGTGACGATAGACTTGGCCAGGTCACATCAGATCAGTCATAGAGTCAGAGAGATGTACAGCATGGAAACAGACCCTTCGGTCCAACCCATCCGTGCCGACCAGACATCCCAACCCAAGCTAGTCCCACCTGTCAGCACCAGGCCCATATCCCTCCAAACCCTTCCTATTCATATACCCATCCAAATGTCTCTTAAATGTTGCAATTGTACCAACCACCACCACTTCCTCTGGCAGTTCATTCCATACCTATACCACCATCTGTGTGAAAAAGCTGACTCTTAGGTCTCTTTTATATCTTTCCCCTCTCACCCTAAACCTATGCCCTCTAGTTCTGGACTCCCCAACCCCAGGGAAAAGACTTTGCCTATTTACCCTATCCATGCCCCAACAGTGTCCGAACCAATGTCCTGTACAGCCACAACATGAATTCCCAACTCCTGTACTCAATACTCTGGCCAATAAAGGAAAGAATACCACACACCTTCTTCACTATCCTATCTACCTGTGACTCTACTTTCAACGAGCGATGAACCTGCACTCCAAGATCTCTTTGTTCAGCAACACTCCCTAGGACCTTACCATTAAGTGTATAAGTCCTGCTGAGATTTGCTTTCCCAAAATGCAGCACCTCGCATTTATCTGAATTAAACTCCATCTGCCATTTCTCAGCCCATTGGCTCGTCTGGTCAAGATCCTGTTGTAACCTGACGTAACCTTCTTCACTGTCCACTACACCTCCAATTTTGGTGTCATCTGCAAACTTACTAACTGTACCTCTTATGCTCGCATCCAAATCATTTATATAAATGACAAAAAGTAGAGGGCCCAGCACCAATCCTTGTGGCACTCCACTGGTCACAGGCCTCCAGTCTGAAAAACAACCCTCCACCACCACCCTCTGTCTTCTACCTTTGAGCCAGTTCTGTATCCAAATGGCTCGTTCTCCTTGTATTCCATGAGATCTAACCTTATTAGTCAAATCAGCCTCAGGGTCCTGGGTTCGATTCCAGTCTCGAGTGACTGTGCAGACTTTGCACATTCTCCTCATGTCTGTGTGGGTTTCCTTCGGGTGCTGCAGTTTCTTCCCACATTCCAAAGATGTGCAGGTTAGTGAGGATTGGCCATATTGCTAAATTGCCCATAGTGTTCAGGGATGTGTAGGCTAGGTGGGTTGGCATGGGAAATGCAGGGTTACGGGTATAGGGTGGGTCTGAGTGTGTTGCATTTCAGAGGATTGTGTGGATTTGATGGGCCGAATGGCCTCCTTCCACACTGTAGGGATTCTATGATAATTCAGAAGTAAGATACATCACAATAGATGTGGGAAATACTCCACAGGTTTAGAAGCATCTGTAGAGAAAGAGTTCACATTTCAGGACAATGGCCTTTTAACACAATTGAGGATTACTCCTCTGTTCTTCAGATAGCACGAATAGTACTTACGTTTACCTGAGAGCATTGAAGAGGTATTGGCTTAACATTTCATCCTAAGGACAGATAACATTAGTAAATAGGTAAAACAAATGGTTATGTGGTAGTACAGAACTTGAGTATTGCTGAAAAAGGACACATTTTATCAAAGCTTTTTTTATCTTGCACTTAACAGGATATTCTGCAAGAGTATAAATGCAAAGGGTTAAACCAACATTATTGGTGTAGTTTTTGCCTTGAATTTTTATTCTTGTGAAATGTCCTGATGAGTGCAAGATGAAAAACTTTTGACAAAATCTTTTCTTCAGCAATACTCAAATTGGTTAAAGGCAATAATAATGTTCACTTTCTTCTGTACCAGAGCAACACATAATTAAGATGGACCTTTGTTCATATAACACATACGTTTTTAAACTATATTCGCTATCTGCACTCATTGGTGTTAGATACCACCAGGATTTGACAATCTCTTCACCCATTTCTGAAATTATATGCAAGAGTACATTGAGTTTTGAAATTAGGAGAACATGTTGCGGCTGTACAGGACATTGGTTAGGCCACCTTTGGAATACTGTATGTAATTCTGGTCTCTGTGGCATAGGAAGGATGTTGTGAAATTTGAAAGGGTTGAGAAAACATTTACAAGGATGTTGTCAGGATTGGAGGGTTTGAGCTTAGGGAGAGGCTGAATAGGCTGGGACTGTTTTCTCTGGAAGCTGAGGGGTCACTTTACAGAGATTTATTAAATCATGAGAAGCATGGATAGGGTGAATAGACAAGGTCTTTACCCCAGGTGGGGGACGAGGGGGTGTCTAAAACAAGAGGGCATTGGTTTAAAGTGGGAGGGGAAAGATTTAAAAGGGGCCTAAGAGTCAATATTTTCACTCAGGGAGTAGTGCGTGCATGGATGAGCTGCCAAAGGAAGTGGTGAAGGCTGGTACAATTACAGCACGTAAAAGGCATCTGGATGGGTATACGAACAGAAAGGGTTTAGCGGAATATGAGCCAAGTGCTGGCAGATGGGACTAGATTATTTTAGGATATATGGTCAGCATGGATAAGTTGGATCAAAGGGTCTGTTTCCATGCTGTACATCTCTATGATTCTACTTAGACAACTAAACATAGATAATAAATGATAGCAATTCCAGAAAAATATTTTTAAAAATGCACAATATGCATATTTTAAGAAACCAAAGGAACAAAATGAATACTTCATTTTTTAAAAAAAAAGTCATTCTATCCTTTTAGGATTTTTAATAAATCATTTAACTTATTTGATTTTGAAGGATGAGGGAACACATATTCTGCAGTCTGTTTCTCCTCGTGATGATTTCTATATGGTTGGGGATATATACAGTCCGGGGCTCCACAGGGGACTCATTGATACATGTCTTGGATATTGTGTCACCATGGAAACTGGGCCAAGCCACAGGCAGCTGCAAACTTGCATTAAGGTCATTTTCTTGTGCTAGCATTGAGCGATAGGGACAGAGTAACTTGGAAATCGAGAATCACTGGAAGATTATATTGGCTAAATGCAAGAGAGGCTGCTTTCATATGCACAAAGAGTTCGGTGTTTGAAGTGGTTAAATCTCTTTCATGGTGATGGCTGTGCATTTATGAGAAGGACTCATTTAATATCTTTGCCATTTTATAAGATCAGTCTGCATAAAAATTTCCTTTTACAATGGCAACTGACCCAAACCGCTCCTATTCTTAGACTTTTAATTATGTTAATCACACTGCTCGGGTGTGTTATGATATACCTCCAGGGCTGGACCGACTTGAACCAGGCCCTATGTTCTTAGATTTTTGCATGTTAAAAATCCTGTAAGAATGATAAGTTTTTAACAGCCTAATTTTAGAATCTTGTGGCACAATGGTAGTGTCCCTACTTTGGGGCCAGAAGGTCTTCATTCAAGTCTAACCAGCTTCAAGGGTATGACATAACATGCCTGAAGAGGTTTATTCTTGCTAAGATTCTTGGTAGTGTAGATGAGCAGAGAGATCTCGGTGTCCATGTACATAGATCCCTGAAAGTTGCCACCCAGGTTGATATGATTGTTAAGAAGGTGGACAGCGTGTTTGCTTTTATCAGTAGGGGGATTGCGTTTCGGAGCCATGAGGTCATGTTACTGCTGTACAAAACGCTGTTTTGTGTACAGTTCTGGTCACTGCATTATAGGAAGGATGTGGAAGCTTTGGAAAGGGTGCAGAGGAGATTAACCAGGATGTTGCCTGGTACGGAGGGAATGTCTTATGAGGAAAGGCTAAGGGATTTGAGGCTGTTTTCATTAGTGAGAAGTTAAGAGGTGATTTAATAGAGGCATACAAGATGATCAGATGATTAGATAGGGTGGGCAGTGAGACCATTTTTCCTAGGATGATGACATCTCCTTGTATGAGGGGGGCATAGCTGCAAATTGAGGAGTGATAGATTTAAGATGGATGTCAGAGGCAGGTTTTTTACTTAGAGAGTGGTAAGGGCATGGAATGCCCTGCCTGCCAATCTAGTTAATTCAGCCACATTAGGGGCATTTAAACAGTCCTTGGATAAGCACATGGATGATGATGGGATAGTGTAGGGGGATAGGCTTAGATTAGTTCACAGGTCGGCACAGCATCAAGGAATGAAGGGTCTGTTCTGCGCTGTATTGTTCTATGTTCTATGTTCTAATCGCAGTCTAGGAAGATTTAATTGAACTTTATTGTGGTAGGGAGTTATAGCATTTCTAGTCAATGTTGGGGAAGTTAAATTCCTCCATAATGACCACCCTGTTCCTTTCACTCCTACCCAGAAATGATTTGCCGATCCTCTCCTCCACATCCCTGGAACTTTGCGGAGGCCTATAAAAAACTCCCAGCAGTGTGGCCTCTCTTCTCTTGTTCCTAACCTCAGTAGGCGAGAGCTCGTCAAAAGTTCTTTCAGCCACCATTATACTGTCCTTGACTAACAAAGCCCCACCTCCCCCTCTTTTACCACCTTCCTTGATCTTGGTGTAACATCTAAACACTGGAACCTGTAATATCCATTGAAGCATTGTTGTTGGGTAAGAGAGTCAAAAGATATGAAATTAGTCCCATTACTCCAGGAAACTGAACCATTCCCTCCTAGACCATCTTTCTTGCCTCCTGGTTAGTGTTCTTGACTTGCAAGACTATTTCTTGAGTAACACCATAAAAAATAGGAACAGGATTAGGCCATTCAGCCCCTCGAGCCTGCTCCGCCATCCAATAGGATCATAGCTGAACCGACATTCCTCATCTCCACTTTCCTGCCCTTTACCCATAATCCTTTATTCCCGGACTGATCAAAGACTCTACCTCAGCCTTAAACATATTCTGCCCTCTCACTCCCTGTGGCAAGGAGTTCCAAAGACTCACAACCCTCTGAGGGAAGAAACACTCACCTCAGTCTTATATTACTGCCCCTTTATTGTGAGATGATGGCAAAGGGGAAATCAGGGAAGTAACTTAGTTAAGGAGGTAGATGTTAATCACTGAATCATACCATACAACATTTGGTTGCATGTTGGTTGCACTTTCAGCACTCTTAGCACAGTTTCAGATCCAAAATGGTGCTCATGCCATAGGTGCATGCCTCTTGTGTGAGTTGTTCTGAACACACTTTCCTTGGTTATTGGTCCAGTTGCTGACAATCCAAGTCTGAATGATGCGAGGCCTTTTACACTTGGATGTGGACTGCTTCAGTATGTGAGGAGTCGCAAACGGTGCCGAACATTGCGCAATCATTGGCACTTCTGACCTTGTGATGGAGGGAGGGTCATGGATGAAGCGGCTGAAAATGGTTGGGCCCAGGAAACTACCATGAGGATCTCGTGCGCAGATGTCCCTCTCCATACCTCGTGACCTACAGCATGAATTCAGCTCACCACCTCATTCCCCATAGCCCACACTACCACAAAACAGCAAGTGTTATTTAATGGCAGTATCAATCATTTTCAGGATGGTTTTTGGTTGAATGCTTCCACAAATGAGGAACATTAGTCATGCGGAGAGTTAGGGCCCTTTACAGGATAAATGCTGAAAAGCTGTCTCTCCTTGTGGGAGAGTCTAGGACCAGAGGGCATTAAATCAGAATAAGGGGTCACCCAGTTAAGGCAGAAATGAGGAGAATTTATTTTTTCTCACAGACGATGGTGAATCTGTGGAGATCTTTACCACTGAAGTGGCCAAGGCTGAGTTATTACCTATACTTAAGGCTGAGATAAACAGATTTCTAATCATTAAGGGAATCAAGGGTTGGGGGAAAATGCAGGAAAGTGGAGTTGAAGGTTATCAGCTGAGCCATGATCTCAATAAATGGCAAAGCAGACTTGATTGGCCTACTCCTGTTCCTACACCTTATGGATCTATGGATTAATTGGAGAGGCTAAGGGGTGTTCTCCTTTGGAAAGGGAAGTGAGGGTGGGGAGGTAATTCTATGAAATGTATTCAAAATCAGGAGATGTCTGGACAGAGTCGCAAGAGAGAAACTGTTCCCCACTGGGGGATGGATGGAGAATGAGAAGACCCAAATTTAAGCCATGATGGAGGTGCTGGTGTTGGACTGGGATGGACAAAGTCAGAAGTCACATGACACCATCTTATGGTCCAACAGGTTTATTTGAAATTTATTTCGAAGCAGTGCTCCTTCATCGTTTCATCTGACGAAGGAGCAGCACGCTCAAAGCTTGTGATTGCAAATAAACCTGTTGGACTACTGACTTCGTCCTCAAATTTAAGATCGCTGGTCAAAAGAGAGCACCAGAGACCTGAAGAGAAACGTTTCCGAGCTGGCGAGTAGTTGGGATCTGCAAAGTGTTCCCTGAGGGTGTGATGGAAACAGGAACAATCACACCTTTCAATTAGAAATCGGATCAATACCTGACGAGGAAACAATTGCAGGATGATGGTGGCGAAGGGTGTGGAGTGACACCAACTGAAGCTCTTCCAGACGTATGATGGCCTGAATGGCCTCCTTTGTGTTGATAACTCTCTGATTTCTACTGACTGTTACGAAGTTAGTAAGAGTGTGTGGAGACTTTTATTGCTAATTCAAGCTCTTGAAGCCTACAGGGAGAGCTGTGGTACATAGTGAAGGCCTCAGTTTTTGATGTAAAGGATCTGCTCAGATCACATTGGCTTTCAGTCCAGTGAGATTAGCACTGCTGCTTCACAGCGCCAGCGACCCCGGTTCAATTCCGGCCTTGGGCGACTGTATGGCATTTGCATATCCCCCCCATCACTGTGTGGGTTTCCTCCGAGTGCTCTAGTTTCCTCCCACAATCTAAAGATGTGTAGGTTAGGTGAATTGGCCAAACTAAATTGCTCGTAGTGTTCAGTAATGTGTAGATTAGGTGCATTAATCAGAGAGAAATGGGTCTGGGTGGGTTACTCTTTGGAGGGTCGGTGTGGACTTGTTGGGCCGAAGGGCCTGTTTCCACACTGTCGGGATTCTATGATTCTATGAACAATGATCTGTGTCCTTCGGTTATCTTCCCTCTTGTCAGACATGGGACTCAGGATAGTCCAGCCTCAATAGCCTGAATGGCTTTTCTTCAGCTCTGCATCCTCCTTGATCTGACAAAGTGTTGATGTAAAATGGAAAGGAATGACTTGCCAGGTGGCTGTAACAGATAGGGTCGAAGGAGTGTGACAAACAAGCATTAAGGGATTAATGGATTAAAATGAAGATCAGAGTATAGGACATGTTGTATCTAACTAAGCTTATCACACAACCATTCACACTGTGAAAAGGTTAACATTAATGCAAATTACGTTCATGTTAATGGTCATGAGCTTTCTCAGATTTGCATTAATATCTGACTTTAAAGTGCACTTTTACAGTGACATTTAATGAGTTAGGTTGCTCCAGAAGTTTGCATTCAGTAATAATGACCAGCCGCTGTATTATTAACTCTAGAATTCTCTCCTTTGGGATTCTACATCCCTCTGTCTCAAAATCACTCCCTAAGGATATCTACAGTGTGGAAGCAGACAATTCAGCCCATCAACCCTCTGAACAGCAGCCCACCCAGATTCTTCCCCCCCCCCACCCCCCATCACCCATTCCTGTAACCCTGTATTTCCCATGCTAACCCACCTAGCCTGCACATCCCACAATTTAGCATGGCCAATCTACCCTAACCTGCATACCTTTAGACTGTGGGAGGAAACTGGAGCATCCGTATTTCCCATGCTAACCCACCTAGCCTGCACATCCCACAACAATTTAGCATGGCCAATCTACCCTAACCTGCATACCTTTAGACTGTGGGAGGAAACTGGAGCATCCAGAAGAAACCCACGCAGGCATGGGGAGAATGTGCAGACTCCACACAGCCAGTTGGCGGATTCAAACCTGGGTGCCTGGCACCGTGAGGCAGCAGTGCTAACCATCGCGCCACCGTGCCACATCTTCATGCTGCTCAGGATCACATTTTGTCTGACTACTGCATGAATTAAAGGAGAAGGAGATAGAAACTGAGGCATAGAAAAGGGTGTGCCCATTAGATATTTTCAAAGCTCTATGGAAGTTTCATTAACCATGCATAACTGCCCCTGAGCAGTTGATAGTGAGCTGCCTTCTTCAATACTACAGAGCAACTTGCTCCAACATTTCGGACAGCAGTTGCGAGTCAATCACATTGCTGTGGGTCTGGAGTCTCATTTAGGCCAGACCAGGTGAGGATGGTAGAATCCCTTCCCTAGAAACAGATGGACATAGAACATAGAAAATTCAGTATAGAACAGGCAATGCAGCCCACGATGTTGTGCCAAGGATTAATCCTAATCTAAACGAAAATAACCTAACCTACGCACCCCTCAATTCACTGCTGTCCATGTGCATGCCCAGCAGTCACTTAAGGAGGTAAAAACAATGACTGCAGATGCTGGAAACCAGATTCTGGATTAGTGGTGCTGGAAGAGCACAGCAATTCAGGCAGCATCCGAGGAGCTTCGAAATCGACGACTGGGCACCTCCTAGCAGAGCGCTTCAGGGAACATCTCCGAGACACCCGCACCAATCAAACACACCGCCCCGTGGCTCAACATTTCAACTCCCCCTCCCACTCTGCCGAGGATATGGAGGTGCTGGGCCTCCTTCACCTCCGCTCCCTCACCACTAGACGCATGGAAGAAGAACCCTCTAGCTTATCTCTCCACGCTTCAGGCTCTCTGCCTTTATTCCTGATGAAGGGCTTTTGCCCGAAACGTCGATTTCGAAGCTCCTCGGATGCTGCCTGAACTGCTGTGCTCTTCCAGCACCACTGATCCAGCAGTCACTTAAGTCTACCAAATGGCTCTGCTTCCACCACCACCGCTGGCAGCACGTTCCATGCATTCACAACTCTCTGCGTAAGAGTTTTATAACCATTGAATAAATGCCTGTTTCTACACTGTAAGGATTCTTCTATTCTCCCACTTGATAGTTTTGTAGCTAGCTGTCTGTTCAAGAAATGTCTTAATTGATTAAATTTAACTTTTGCCTGTTCATGTTTATCATGAGGCACGTTATAAGTTCAAAAGATCACAAAGCCTGGGTGAGTTAATGCACGAGGAGCTCGATCTTACTGTCAAAATCTGGGTTCGAATTTAATTGTGATAGGATGCAATAAATCTGTCCTCATCCTGCTGAGAGCTAGGGATTTTCTGGGTTTGAGATTCTTTCTGTCCTAATGCCAATGGGTAAGAGTTCTCTCAGAGAGAGGCCAGCATGGCTTATGTGGGAGTAGCAAATATATCAATGTATATTGATGGAGTGGAAGACAGTCTTCTGTATGGAGGAATAGTTTATGGTGAGTATATCACAGAGAATGGGGAATCTCTGCCTCATTTAAGGGGGTGCGGGGAATAGGTTACAGACATTTCACTCAGCACACAACCATTGCTGGAAAAGCACAGACGGTTAGACACCATCAGAGGAGCAGGCAAGTCACCATTTTGGCCCAAAATCCTTTTTCAGTCCTGAAGCATTGACTTTCCTGTTCCTCAGATGCTGTCTGACCTGCTGTGCTCTTCCAGCTTCACATCTATTAACCTAGGCTTCCAGCATCTGCAGTCCTCACTGTGTCCTGCAACTGCTGCTGGCCTAGGAATGCTTTAACTGATTTACCATTGGAGAGAGGGTCTGTTCCTTGGAAGAAACTTTGCTCACTTTCATGAGCAGGGAAAGGGGATTCAGCATAAAGAAATTTCCAGGCAAAGAAAGATCAAGCTGTGTTGAGTTTGCCTCCCACCATTCTCATCATCCCTGTGATGAAAGGTACAAACTCTTTTATATTTCAGTTTTGGATTTGAGACGTATAAGTGGGACCATCGAATCCCTACAATGTGGAAGCAGGCCACACTTGATTCCACACTGGCCCTCTGAAGAGCATCCCACCCCCTCCCTGTAACCCTGCAGTTCCCAAGTCTACACCACCTAGCCTGCACATTCCTGGATACTACAGACAATTTAGCATAGCCAATCTATCTAACCTGCACACCTTTGGACTGTGGGGACGAACTAGGACACCCAGAGGAAACCCAGACAGACATGGGGAGAACGTGCAAACTCCACACAGACAGGCACCCAAGGGTGGAATTGTACCTGGTGCTATGAGACACCATGCCACCCCATCATCAGCTCGTTATTTGCAACTTTTGCTGTTTTCTTTCTTTCTGGGCATTGCAGACCGCAGTTGTTAGATAATGAGAATGCATACATCAATGATATGATTATATGTGATAAATATAAATCCCTTCAGTTATGAGAGAGAGTCCTGTCAGACTTAAAGCATTAAATCTGTATCTTTCAACTCTCCACAAATGCTGCCAAACTTGGAATTCTGCAGCGAGTAACTGACCTCCTGACTCCCCAAAGCCAGTCCACCATCTACAAGTGTGTGATGGAATACTCCCCACTTGCCCTGGATGGGTGCAGCTCCAACAACACTCAAGAAGTTTGACACCATCCAGGACAAAGCAGTCCCTCGGTTCCAAAGCCAGAGCCACTTCCATCCAGAAGGGCAAGAGTAGCAGATTCAAGGCAGCAGTACCAACCACAAGCACCCCCACCAAGTCACTCACCTCCCTGACCATCAGTGTCTAAGTTCTGGAATTCCCTCCTTAACAGCCTTCTGGATCTACCTCCACTAAATAGCCTGCAGCTCACTATCACCTTCTCAAGGGCAATAAATGTTAGCAAAGTTTGAGAAGATTTGTAGCCCAGGTTCAGGTTCTGGATGTAGGTTTGCTCGCTGAGCTGAAAGGTTTGCTTTCAGATGTTTTGTCACCCTACGAGGTGACATCATCAGTGAGCCTCCGGATGAAGCACTGGTGGTGTGGCCCGCTTTCTATTTCTGTGTTTGGGTGTCCTTGGGTTGGTGATGTCATTTCCTGTGGTGACATCAATTCCTGTGGTACCAGGCAATAAATTTGGCCCAGCCAGTGACGCCCATGTCCTGAGAATGAAAAATAAAACTGCCATGTTTCTCCAGAATGTTGGGTTTTTTTCAATCTCCAGTATCTTGCTTATATCTTACTGGATTTTTAAAATATGAATTCGTCAGATGCAGGGCGTCAACTTCTAAGCTATTATTTAGTGTCCACCTGCAGGGGTATCTGAGGTGCTGATAGCTGTGTGCCTTACACAAGGAGAAAGCAGATACTGGAGATCAGAGTCCAAACATATGGCCTGGAAAAGCACAGCCAGTCAAGCAGCATCCAAGGAGCAGGTGAGTCGACGTTTTGAGTATAAGCTCTTCATCAGGAATGTCCTTATATCAGGCTGACTCAGAGGGCAGTTAAGAGTCAACCACATTGCTGTGATTCTGTAGGCCAGACTAGGTAAGGACAGCAGATCATCGACCCTGAAGGACGTTTGTAAGCCAGGTGTAATTTTACAACAATCTGTTGATTCCATTTTAGCAAAACATATTTTCGAAGGATGAGGAGGGATCTGATTGATAGGCCTGGATAGAGTAGGCATGGAGAACCAGTAGGAGAGACAAGGACACCAGGGCACAGCTTCAGAGTGAAGGGATGACCCTTCAGAACTGAAATAAGGAAGAATTTCTTCAAGCAGAGGATGGTGAATCTGTGGGACTCATTACCATAGGGGGCTGCGGCTGAATCATTGTACATATTTAAGACAGGGGTATACAGATACGGGGTGGGGGTGGTTTCAAAGGTTATGGGGATAAAGCAGGAGAATGGGGTTGAGAAACGTATCAGCCATGATCGAATGGCAGAGCAGACTTGATGGGCCCAATGGCCTAATTCTGCTCCTGCAACATATGGACTGATTACAGATTTATTAATTAATTCTTTGACGTTTCCTGGTGGGATTTAGACTCATGTCTGGAGCAATAATCCAGACCTCTGGAGTAAGGGTCTGATTGCACAGAAATGTAAGTCGCTGATCTCTCCTTTCAAACTGGGGCATGGCTTTGTCCCTGCTGCTGAACACTGTTTCTACATTCTCCTGCCTCTGCGACCAGTCGCTTACATCTCAAGTTGCTTTTGATCTGTTTCCCCTGAGTGTCTCAGCCCCAAGGGCTTCAATCATTTCTTTCTGCTAATGTCTGTGCTTGTAACCTCTCGAAGATCTTGGATTCAATTCAAGTTTCATCTTCAAGATAACTGAGGCTGGTAATTGTATTCTTCAAGTGAAATTTCTCAGAAGTGATTAGATTTGAACAGCCTTGTGCAATTTCTGCAACTTTGAATCGGAGTAGAAGTTTATATCTGTTATGAAAAAAAAATCATCTTTGTTTAGCTAAAGGATTGAGATTACATGCTCCAGACTGAGGATTGCAGAACTTTACAGCACGGAGAGACTTTGACAGAGGAGATTTTGTGTCGAGACCGAAGCCCTTTGCTACTAGTCTGTGCCCTCTGACTGCACACTTTTGGTTAAGCTTGCTATATTCCTCCAGCCTCCTGCTTGTCTACTTTCAATTCCAGAATCTGCAGTTCTTTTTCCTCTTTTGGGTCAAATAAACTCAGTAGATAATTTCTAATCAGTCTGTTCAGAGATGTTATTACGCAATCCTTGAGCAGGTAGGATTTGAAACTGGGCGTCCTGTCTGAGAGCTGGGGTCATTACCACTGTGAGAGTCCTGGTAAACTAGGAGAGATATTTTCTAATCAACCTGTTCAGAGATGCTATTACACACCTCCAGAGCAGGTGGGACTTGAACTGGGGTCTCCTGATCCAGATGGAGGGTCTATGCCCGAAATGTCGATTCTCCTGCTCCTCGGATGCTGCCTGACCTGCTGTGCTTTTCCAGCACCACACTCTCGACTCTGATCTCCAGCATCTGCAGTCCTCACTTTCTCCTCTCCTGATCCAGAGGCAGAAACATTACCACTGTGGCACAAGACCCTCACAGTTACCTCGGTAAAGCTGGTAATTGTGTAATTGTTTTCAGGAGCAAAATTTAAAAGAGCTTATTGGTTGTCTCATATAAAGCAAATAAGGACAGGGGATGGGATTTGTTAGTTCAGGTGGCTAGTGTCTGGTTGAGGATAATTCCAATAGTTATCGATTCCCATTCCTGGGGAGGTTGACTTCTTCACAGAATCCCGAGAGTGTGGAAGCAGGGGCCGTTCAGCCCATTGAGTCCACACCGACCCTCTGACGAGCAGCCCACCCAGACCTACCCCTGTATTTCCCATGGCCAATCCACCTGACCTGCACATCTTTGGACTGTGAGAGGAAACCGGAGCACCCAGAGGAAACCCACACTAACACAAGGAGAACGTGCAAACTCCACACAGACAGTGACCTGAGGGTGGAAGTGCACCGGGGCCCCTGGCACCATGTGCACCCTGTGAGGCACCATGCCATCCTTAGAGTTGGGATCTACATCCTTACTTTGCCCCTGAGAATAGAAGTTTATTTTTTCCCCTTTTCTCTGGTTAACTGTTATTGGTTTTTAAATCTTTCCTAATCCTCTGGTTTATCATTCAGTGCAGTGTCCCTTGCTGTCCCACTTTGGGTG
The DNA here is from genome assembly GCF_004010195.1 of Chiloscyllium plagiosum. Taxonomy (NCBI): domain Eukaryota; kingdom Metazoa; phylum Chordata; class Chondrichthyes; order Orectolobiformes; family Hemiscylliidae; genus Chiloscyllium; species Chiloscyllium plagiosum. The sequence continues at coordinate 8,471,164 of NC_057719.1, forward strand.
TTGTTATCTAAAGAGCTACCATGCAATGCTGTGGTATCCTTTTGTTTTGTCAGCTTACCATTCCCCTCTCCCACACCATTCCCACTCTATTTCATTTAAAACCCCCTCTACATCCCTAGTCCTGACTTTCCCAGGTGCTGGACCCAGCACAGTTCAAGTGAAGCCCATTCCATTTCTCTTCCACCTTGCTGTACATTTGGAGGTGCCTTTTCTCAGATGAGCTATTAAACTGAGGCACTATCTGCTCTCTGTGGTAGATCATAGAATCCATTCAGTGTGGAAACAGGCCATTTGGCCCAACAGGTCCACACCGACCCTCCAAAAAGTAACCCACCCAAACCCATTCCTGTACCCTGTTACATTTCCCCTGACTAATGCACCTAACCTACATATCATTGAACACTAAGGGTAAGTTAGCATGGCCAATTCACCTAACCTGCACATCTTTGGACTTTGGGAGGAAACCAGAGCAGGGAATCCATGCAGACACGTGGAGATTGCACAAACTCCATGCAGACAGTCACCCAAGACTGGGACTGAACAGAGGTCCCTGGCACTGTGAGACAGCAGTGCTAACCACTGAGCCACCGTACTGCCCTCTGGTTTCCTTTCACAGTCCAAAGATGTGATGGCTAGGTGGATTGGCCATGGGAATACAGGGGTAGGGAGATGGGTCTGGGTGCGATGTTCCTCAGAGGGTCAATGTGGACTTGATGGGCTGAATGGCCTGCTTCTACACTGTTGGGATTCTGTGATTAAAAGATGCACAAGATCCTGTGGTATTATAGTGAGGAACAGCAGGTGAGTTCTCTCTGGCACCCTGGTCCTTTATATCCCACATTCAATGTCACAAAAACCATCTTGCCATCAGTGCATTGTTATTTGTGGGATCTTACTGTGCTGCTGCATTCATGGCTGTACAACAATGGTTACCCTACAAAAGTAGTTCAAATGAAAGCAAAGCACTGTGGATGTCCAAGATCTGAAAAATAAACAAAGAATGCTGGAGAAACTCAGGAGGTCTGGCAGCATCTGTGGAGAGAGAAACAGCGTTATCACTACAAGCCCGAGAGAACTTCTTTGGATGGAGGAAGAGCCATACCAGACTCAAAATGTTAACTATGTTTCTCTCTCCACAGACACTGCCAGACCGACTGAGCTGCTCCAGCATCTTCTGTTCTTATTTTAAGAACATTTTGTACGAAGCACTTTGATAGGTCCTGGGGATGTAAGAACATTAGAACATAAGAAATAGGAGAAGGAGTAGGCCATCTAGCCCCTTTAGCCTGCTCCACCATTCAATAAGATCCTAAGACCATAAGACATAGGAGCAGGAAGCAGGCCATTCACCCACCCACTTACCATAACTCTTAATTCCTTCACTGTTCAAAAATCTATCTTTGCCTTAAAAATGCAAGGTATGCCCTTTATTATCTATAAATCTGGAGGTTAAAGGATGAGCGAAACATGGTAAGATTATAATCACTACAGAAGCCGTACTGAGCAAATTGGAGGTTGATAAGTTTCTGAGTCCCATCAATCTGTTTCAATGGTTTTAATAGAGGTGGCTAATGAGGTGGATGCAATGGTGTTAATTTTCACAAGATTCTGGAAAGTTTCCATTGAAGTAGGCAATGACAAAAAATAACCCCTCCATTCAAGAAGGAAGGCAAGTAGAAAACAGAAACTGGTAGATTCAGTTAGTTTGACATCTGTCGTGAGGCTCCTGTTAAAATCATCACGAAGGAAGTTATAACTGGGCACTTAAAAAAACGCAAGGTAATAAATAAGAGTCAGCACGGATTGTCAAAGGGAAATTCTGTTGAATCAATCTATTCAAATTCTTTGAAGGTGTAATAGAATGTGTTGATGTGCTGTCCTTGGATTTCTAGAAGGCATTTGACAAAGAGCTGCATAAAAGGTAACTTCACAAACTGGGAACTCAGCATAGGGGGGGGTATTATAACAGAATGGATCGAAGATTGGCTGGCTGGCAGAAAATAGAGAGTATGCAGCAATCAGTTGTTTTCTGATTGATTGAATAAGATAAATGGAGTTCCACAGGGGCCTGTGCCAGACCCTCAATCCTTTTACACTCTACATCAATGACTTCAATGAGGGGACTGAAGGTAAGTTTGCTGATGACACAAAGGCAAGTAGGAACACATGACCATGACCAGTCATGATTTCATTCATTGGTGGAAGAGCCTTGAGGGGCTGAATGTCCACTCCTGTCCCTTAGTTCCTATCGAAGTATGTTGTGAAGATGAAACAGCAAGAATGCAGAGTGATATGTACAGGTTGAATGTGTGGGCAAAAATCTGGGAATATAATGTGGAAAAATGCTGTTCACTCTGGCAGGAAGAATAAAAAAGCAGATTATTCCTTGAGTGAACAATGGATGTAGAATCTCACAGTGCAGAAGGATCTAGGTGTTCTGGTGCATGTGTCACAGAAAGTTAATGTGCATGTACAGCGGATAATGAGAAAATCAAATACGGTGATATAGGAGGAATTTAATATAAAAAAAAGGAATTGAGGGAGGGAGGGGTCACTGGACCCAAAATATAAATTCTGTTATTGCTCCACAGACACTGCCAGATCTGTTGAGCTTTTCCGGCAATTTTTGGTTTTGTTTCTGATTTCCAGCATCTGCAGTTCTTTTAGTTTTAATTTTGTAAAAATAAGAATATTATGCTTCAGTTGTGCTTTAGGGCATTGGTTAGACCACATCGTGAAAACTGTGTGCTGTTTTAGTCTCCTTATTTAAATACAGATGTAAATGCATTGGAGACTGTTCCAAGGAACTTTATGAGATTCATACCTGGAATGAGTGGGTTGACTTTGAAGAATAGGTTGGTAGGACTGGGCTTGCTTCCACTGGAGTTGAGAAGAGTTTGGGGTGATTTGATTAAAGTGTATAGAATTCTGAATGGTCTTCAAAGGGTGCTAGAGAAAGGACGTTTACTCTTCTGGCTGACTTTATAAATAGCAGACTCTGTGATAAAATTACACGAGGAGATGAGGAGAATTACATGAGGTTTCTGTGTCGTTGGAACTCTCTGCAAGGCACTGGAAGCAGGGTCTTTGAATATTTTTAGCGGATAGATTCTTGTTAGTTCGGGGATAGATGGGAATGTGGAATTTGGAACACTAACACATTAGTCATAATCTTAGTGAATTGCTGAGCAGGCTTGGAATGGCGAATGACCCACTTCCACTCCTGACATGAATGCTCATAATCTCTTCCTTTTCACCTGTTCTTTTCTGCAGTGTGGTTCGGTAAGCATTCACAGTCAGCACCAATAAACTATGAAGGCATTAAAGTTCATCTGTCTGCCCTCACCCACCACACATTTAGACTTTCAAATTCAGTCACTCCTCCTCAAACATTTCCTCTTAAGGGTACACCCACCTACACACACACACACACACACACACACATCCACATACACACACACACACCCACACACACACACACACACACCCACACACACACCCACATACACACACACACACACATCCACAC
>NC_057719.1:8475390-8526956 GCF_004010195.1 Chiloscyllium plagiosum
TCTCTCTCTCTCCTCCTGTCCTACACACACACACACACACATACAGACACACCGATGTAGACAGATACAGATACACACACACATACAGACACACAGACACACCGACACAGACAGATACACACACAGACACACACACAGACACACAAACACACTTCTAAATATCTAAATTCATTCACACAGGTACAAACTGTCATTCATAGTGTTTGTAATGTGCATGTATATTTCAGAACTACGTGGAACATTGGTATATATGGAATAGTTTGAAAACTTTCTGGATTGAAAGTGGTTTTATCAAGGAAGTAAGTCAATCACTATAAATGCCAGAGGAAAGATCACAGAAGCGCTTCACAGGAGGCTCCCAAGCACTGAGGATGTCACCTAGACAGGGGACGAAACGTCTGCAACACAAATTCCCAGCTCGGCGAACAGAACCACAACAACGAGCACCCGAGCTACAAATCTTCTCACAGACTTTGAAGTAAGTCAACAGTTTAACAAGTGTTTAAGTCACCTGTTGTCTACTGAAAAATCATGTGACATTGAAGAAAAGCAAGCAAATATTTCAAGGAGATAAAAGATGGAGTTAATGGTGTTAAATACGAGAAGATCTGTTTTTAAAAAGACTAGCAAGTTTTTCTGCTGATGTTTGCCAACCAGTTGTGCACTTGGTTTTCAGTTTTATGCTGTGATGTAAGTATGTGATTTATAATAATTAAGATAATTTATTTTAGAGTTTGGACTTTGAACGAGTGCCTCGTGAGCTTTAGTCTGTGTGTATGATGTCTTTAATGTCCGGCAATGTCCATGAATGGGTTTGCATCCATGATACACTGACTGGTGTAGATGAGAACACCTCACTGAGTTTAAATAAAAACAACGTACCAACGATGCTGGAGATCTGAAAGAAAAACAGAAAATGCTGGAGAAACTTTGCATCTGTGGAGAGATAAGCAGAATTAACATTTTAAGTTCAATGTCACTGCCTTTGGAACTTGCTGAGTACAAGGAAGGAAAATGAGAACATTTAAGAAAAAATATTAAAAATATTAAAAACCTGATAACTATCTCAGGACAGAGTAATCGTGAACAAATGAGAAAGTGCCAGAAAGATTTTTGTTTTCTTCACTGGCTGGGCAAGCATTTTTTGCCAGTTTCTAATTGCCCCTTGAGAAGGTGAGGGTGAGCTGCCTTCTTGAAACACTAATTGTAGGTAGACCCAACATTCCCTTTGGGAGGGAATTCCAGAAGTTTGACTCAATGACTGTGAAGAAACTGCGATATATTTCCAAGTCAGGATGGTGAGTGGCTTGGAGGGGAACTTGAAAGTGCTGGTGTTCCCATGTAGCTGCTGCCTTTGTCCTTCTCGGTGGAAATGGTCGTGGGTTTGGAACGTGCTGTTTGAGGATCTTTGGTGAATTTCTGCAGTGCATCTGGTAGATAGTACACACTGGTGCTACTGAGCATTGGTGGTGAAGGGAGTAGATGCTTGTGCCTTATCCTGCTTCTTGAGTGTTGCTGGAGCTGCACCCATCTAGGCAAGTGGGAAGTAGTCCAAGACACTCCTGACTTGCTTATATCCTTAAAGGCCTTGTGCATTTTGGAAGAGGCTTGAAAGGCAGTTTGGTTGCAACAAATATGGTAGCAGTTGCATTTGACAATGCTGTAACTGTATGGGATACATTTCCTAATGTGGGCTGGTTAGGAAATTAATTAATCCTTCATCATTAATGTCATTTGGCTCAGGTCAAGATTTGCTTTCTGCCTGGGATTGATTAAAGAACCTGGGGTACATAAACCCAAACTACCCTCACAGTAATAACAGAATCCAAACTGATGGGGGAAACATCACACAGAGACACCTTTGAGTTGGTGCTCAAGGCGTTTGCGAAATCTCATTCAGCTATCGGAATGGAAATCCATTGACATTACTTGCTCTCTGTAGTTGATTTTCAGAAACAAAAACTGAAATCACTGGAAAAACTTAGCAAATCTTCAGAACTGTTCTGAAGAAGGATCACTAGGCCTGTAATGAGTTAAAAAATCACACAACACCAGGTTTATTTGGAAGCATTAGCTTTCAGGGCACTGCTCCTTCATCAAGTGGACATCAGGTAGAGTGGGTTTCGCTTCGGCGGGTCGGTGTGGACTTGTTGGGCCGATGGGCCTGTTTCCACACTGTAATGTAATCTAATCTAATCATTAGCTTTCAGGGCACTGCTCCTTCATCAAGTGGACATCAGGTAGACCTGTAATATTGAGTCTGATTTCCCTTCACAGATGCTGCCGGACTTGCTAAGTTTCTTCCAACAATTTCTGTTTTCATTTCAAGTTTCCAGCATCCACAGTTCTTTGGGATTTTTGGACAGCTAACTTTTGACTGCCTGTTGAAATGGCTCATTCACTGAGGGCCAGAGCTCAACCTCTCAAGGGCGATAAATGTTGCCAGTCTGACCCAGCAACATTGCAGGAATCGAATAAGTGAAACACAGCACTCAGGCCCTCGGGGGAAGGAGTGTGACAGGCAGGCTGAGGAGATGTTCAGGAGAGCCGGACAAAATTGAAGCTCGAAGAGAAAGAAAGAGAGATTTCAGAAAGCATTAGGAGGCTGTAATATTAAAGGGTTGAGGTGACATTGTGTGTCAGAGTGTGAGACTTGATAGTTAATGATTATCTGCCCAGGGACAAACGTTACGACCTGCAAGACATTGTGACATATACTTTCATTTTATGTTTCGAGCATTTACTCACATTACGATGATGGAGTGTCAGACTGAAACGATGCCCGGTGTACAGCGTTTGGCAGAAAGCCGTGAGACCAGAGTTAGCGGGAAGGAGGAGTGTGAGGTAGTGATGGAGAGAGAGGCTAACATTCCAGAATTTCACAGGAATTAAGGATAATTTTTTTAAAAAACCAATTGATTGGATTTGTTGTGCATTTTGTTTGAAAGTTTTATAAGACACAAAAATATAATTAGATTAGACCATAAGACATAGGAGCAGAAGGAGGCCAATCAGCCCATCGAGTCTGCTCCACTTCTTAATAAGATCACGGCTGATTGGATAATCCTCAACTCCACATTCCAGTCCTTTTCCCCATAACCCGCGATTCCCTTCCTGATTAAAGGTTTGTCCATCTCAGCCTGGAAAATACTTAATGACTCAACCTCAACAGCCCTCTGTGGTAAAGCATTCCACAGATTCACTGAGAGAATAAAATCCTCCTCATCTCCGTCTGAAGTATGTGACCCCATGTGGGATTCTTCCACAAGGGCAAGCACCCGTTCTGCATCTACCCTATCACGTTCCACGTGATCCTTGTTTCTTTGTTGTTTTTAAATCATTCCCGGGATGAGGGTGTCACTGGCCGATCCCTATTTATTGCCCATCCCTAATTACTCAGAGGCCAGTTCACAGTCAATCACATTGTTGTGGGTGGAGTCACAGCCACATCATAATGGGACTTATCAACTTACTGAAGCCTCCCTGTGTCTGACCCTATCATAAAGCAGTGCCTATTTTCCAACTGGAGTCACTGAGCAACACTTCTAGTGTGCCTTATAATTTGCCTCCCTTGTCTAACACTGCTACCATCAGTCACTGAGACCCATGCATCTCTTCCCAAAACAGGCACTGACCCTGGGACCATCAGTGTTGGATGACCAGTTCCCAGTTACATGGAACACACGCACAGAGCCAGCAAGGTTCCTGGATCTCCTTTACCGTTCTAACTTCCCTCTCTCAAATTGTTTATGTGCCATTATTACTTATTTTTTAATTGAAATCAAATGTACAAAAAGTAAAACAAAATTCCTCTTGTGAAACCTTTCGCAACAATGGGAGAAGGACAGAGGTGGCAGATTCAGGAGCAAGTTCCTCTACAAGGTGCACACCATCCTGACTCGGAAGTACACAACCTCTGGAGAATGTAGCAGTTAATGATGATTGACTGTTAACTGCCAAGCTTTGAACCCATGCAGGTAGATTTGATTTGTCAGGACACTGGTGGGAGAAGTAGACCAGCGAATGGCAATCCCCGATTTAGTTGAAATGAAACGTGTACATATCCTTTCTGTTCACAAAGAGCTGGGTATTAATGATTGTGCTCTCCGTGGAAACACGTCGACCAATTGAAAGCCCAGCTAACCAATCAGCGCTTTCCTTCATACAGTTTAAATGCTGGCTTCCCCCCCCACCCCCGATTTGGAATTCTTGTGATTCGTCCTGAAAAGTGCAAGATGAAAAGCTTCAAAATAAAACTTTTTTTTCAAGAAAAGGAAAGTTCCTGAATACTGTCCCTCACCACCTCCGTTCCCTTTAATTTCTGCAGCTACTGGGTGGAGTTCCGAGATCTGTGCATGACAACAACTGAAGAAACTGGAAGTGGATGTGTTGGCATGGCAACCGCTGTATACAGCCCCTCGGGTGGCCGCTCAGCTTAGGGAGAACATTGCTCAGCACCAGTCAACCTCCTCCAGCCCCCACCCACCCCAACGTCAACCCTCGGTGAGAGAATGGTGTGGGGCTCTCTCACTCAGAAAGCTATTTCCCTTGGGTCTTCCTTCCAGAAGAACAGAAAGCTCCTTGCACATAACTGAAGGTGACTGGACAACAGTTAATAAAGCACATGGCATTCTCAGCCTCAGTAGGAGCAAGAGGTGATGTTGAATTTGTAGCAGACCCTGGTTAGACCTCAGCTGGAGTATTGTGTACAGTTGTGGGCACCACCTTATCGGAAAGACATGAATGCATTGGAGAGAGTGCAGAGGTGGGTTTAGTGGAATGGTACCAGGGATGAGAACCTTCAGCAGTGAGGTTAGATTGACGAAGTCATGGCTGCAGAGCTTCTCCTACCATTCCTATTTTCATGAAGGGTTACAGAAGGAAGGCGGGTGGATGACGTAGAGACACAGATTAGCCATGATCTAACTGAATATAGGAACAAACTTGAGGGGTTGAATGGCCTCCTCTGGTGCCTCATTCCCCTTAGAAGTGTTTGGTAAAAATAAAAACAACCTTTTATTTTCAGATTAAGCCCTTTGCATTCAGTTTAATATGGAAAGGGAAGCAAAGTTAGAGTGACAATGTTGCATTAGGTTCGACTGTGAAAGGACCCCCATAACTCATAGCCACCACATTCACAAGTGATTTATGACAAGCTTTCAGATGAATGAAGCTCTGTCAGTGAAGTGCCATCAATGATGAGATATTTATTCAACAGGGAGTTCATTTTGCACTTCAAGTGCATTCTGAAAGGCATCTTGTAGATTGGACCGTGCACAGATAATTCACTGTGGTGAGCTGCGATCATTTTCGGTGGGCTGCTGAAATGATTATCGCTATCAACGGAATAATTAATGGCTTCTCTGTTTACGAGGTAAGAGCAAGCTCTGCAAGAAATCCACTGCGTGAATGAAAAGACTTTGGTGGCTATGAGCAGCAAGAGGAAATTTCCCTCATCCCTCACCCACCCCCTGAAATTAGGTTGAGGTTCAAATTCTACCTCATGCTACCTGTCCATTAAAAATCCAATGACAGTAGCAATCAAAGGTTGTAATTTCAGTTATCAGCTTCAGAAAGGAACATCTACCATGAAGCAGGGATAAGGCACTTGTTTCTAGGTATATTATTATGCCCCAGTTCAGGTACTTAATTGCAGTTAGTAGCCCCAAGCCACCTCCACCCATCAATGTTGAAACGGGATAAAGGACATTAAAAACTTTTGGGAATCTCAAAGTTACAGTTGGTAGATTTGAGCATTTCTAGGGCATGTCGATATAAAAAAGGTGGTGTTGGTTGTTTTGAAAAGCGTTAAGTTAGACAAGTCCCCAGGACCTGATGCAATCTATCCCGGAATGCTGAGGGAGGAAATTGTTGGCGCCTTGTGTAAAATCTTTGTATCCTCTTTAGTCACCGGAGAGGTCCCAGAGGACTGGAGATGTTTCTCCTTTGCTGTGGTTCTGTTCGCCGAGCTGGAAGTTTTTGTTGCAAACGTTTCGTCCCCTGTCTAGGTGACATCCTCAGTGCTTGGGAGCCTCCTGTGAAGCGCTTCTGTGGTGTTTCCTCCGGCATTTATAGTGGCCTGTCCCTGCCGCTTCCGGTTGTCAGTTTCAGCTTTGTTTAGGAAAAGCAGGAGGCGTAATCTGGGAAATTACAGGCTGGTGAAATTATTAGCTGTCTTCCTGTTTGTCCTATATAGTGTTTTGTGCAGTCCTTGCATGGATTTTGTACACTACATTAGTTTTGCTCATGCTGGGTATCGGACAACCCAGGACAAACAGGAAGACAGCTAACAATCCGCATCCATGAACATCAACTAGCCACGAAACGCCACGACCAGCTATCCTTAGTAGCCACACACGCAGACGACAAGCAACATGAATTCGACTGGGACAACACTACCATTATAGGGCAAGCCAAACAAAGAACAGCCAGGGAATTCGTAGAAGCATGGCACTCATCCACAAACTCCATCAACAAACACATTGACCTGGACCCAATATACCGGCCACTACAGCGGACAGCTGAAACTGACAACCGGAAGCGGCAGGGACAGGCCACTATAAATGCCAGAGGAAACACCACAGAAGCGCTTCACAGGAGGCTCCCAAGCACTGAGGATGTCACCTAGACAGGGGACGAAACGTTTGCAACAAAAATTTCCAGCTCGGCGAACAGAACCACAACAGTTAACATATATGTTATCTTGGAGAAAGTGAGGATTGCAGGTGCTGCAGCGTCAGAGTCAAAAAGTGAGGTGCTGGAAAAGCACAGCAGGTCAGGCAGCACCCAAGGAGCAGGAGAGTCGACATTTCAGGCATAAGCCCTTCATCAGGAATGTTCAATTCCCAGTCAGGGAATAGCATTTCTGAGTGTGTATGTTATCTTGTTAGGTAGTTCGATAGGTTTATGTTCAGCTAATTTTGAATATTCTTAGTTCATCTGTATTTTAACTGGAGTGAGAGTAAAGGATGGAGAAAGTGTGGACTGAGGATGCTGGAGATCAGAGTCAAGAGTGTGGTGCTGGAAAAGCACAGCAGGTCAGGCAGCTTCCTCAGATATTGCCTGACCAGCTGTGCTTTTCCAGCACCACACTCTCAACTGAGAGTGTAGGATGTTTTGCTTCAAGTCTGGCAGTTTGACCAATCAAATTGCATCCAGAACACAATGCCTTACACTTGCCTTCAAACTAAGAAAATGTTAGGTCTAGGTTATCTTCTTAATATATTTTGAGGAGGTTTGGGACATATCTGGTCCATAACGAGATGTATAAAATTGTGAGGGGCACAGACAGGGTAGACAGGAAGAAACCTTTCCCACTGCAGTCTGCAGTCATTGTTTTTACCTTGTAAAGGATCAATGACCAGGGGCCGTGAGGAGAAATGTTTTCACTCAGAGGACGGTGGGAATCTGGAACTCGCTGTCTGGAAGGGTGGGAGAGGCAGAAACCCTCATCACATTGAAGAAGGATTTAGATGTGCACTGGTAATGCCAAGGCTTGCAAGGGGATGGGTGAAGTGCTGGAAAATTAGGTTAGAATAGTTAGGTGGTTGCTTTTAACAGTGCAGACTCGATGGGCTGAAAGGCCTTTACCTGTGCTGTTGATCTCTATGACACGATGACTACAATCATGTACAAAATTGGATAACATATCATGTGTATGAACTTGGTCTGAAAGGTGGAAGGAGCATTGTTGGATAGAGGTAGGAGGGTGTGAATGTGTGACCTTTTTTACTGGAGAACTATTAGCTGTAAAAATGTTATTTTCTGGATTAGAGTGGGGCTGGAAAAGCACAGCAGTTCAGGCAGGATCCGAGGAGCAGGAAAATCGACGTTTTGGGCAAAAGCCCTTCATCTATTCCTGATGAAGGGCTTTTGCCCGAAATGTCGATTTTCCTGCTCCTTGGATTCTGCCTGAACTGCTGTGCTTTTCCAGCACCACTCTAATCCAGAATCTGGATTCCAGCATCTGCAGTCATTGTTTTTACCTTGTAAAAATGTTATAAAATCATTGCTTTGTATCAGATCGGAGAATTGTGTGTAGTCATTGATGGCTTCACATCCCATGCATGAATGAAAATATCATTTAGACAAAGAAGCCTAAGTCTCATTTTGTCTTTAAGGGATCAAAAGGTTAAAAATGTTTCCTTTCAATGTTGACCCTACTCTGAATCCCAGCAGACAGGGTCACTGGGATAGGTCCCTTGTTCCAACTTGCTTCCAGCAAAATAAAACAGGAGCAGTAACAGACTTCCCCATGAGTCACCCAGGAGTCCTTCCCAAGAGCTGGATGATGTGGCCTTTGGAGAAATTGAGGACTGCAGGTGCTGGAGAGTCACAGTCAAAAAGTGAGGTGCTGGAAAATCACAGCCGGTCAGGCAGCATCCGAGGAGCAGGAGACTTGACATTTTGAGCATATGCCCTTCATCAGGAATGCGGGAAGGCCCATGGAGCCTGAGAGATAAATGGGAGGTGGGGTGGGGCTGTTGGGAAGGTAGCTGGGAATGCAATAGGTAGATGAAAGTGGGTGGGGTGGGGTGGTGATGGTGATAGTTTGGAGAGGAGGATGGAGCAGATAGGTAGGAAGGACGATGGACAGGTAGAACAGTTCAAGAGGGCAGTGCCGAGTTAGAGGGCTGGATCTGGGATAAGGTGGGGGGAGGGGTCTGGCAAATTTACTTGGTAGCCATTTCCCTAGCTCCAGGATTACTCACCTTCAAAGGAACTTCCGTGGTACTGACTCAGGACTCTGCTGCTCCATGAGGCCCTTTAGAATGTTGAGGGGCTCAATTTCTGTGGTGGCCCAGTTGCAGAGCTGGCAACGGAGGATGGCAGATGCCGAAAGCACAGGGAGGACATGTCACTATGGTCCTACAGGCCAGGGGCTGACCACAAAATGACAAGATGTCATCATAGAGAGGACTTGCAACAAATGGAGATCTGTCCCATGGAGATTCTGGGCCTGAATAACACCAACCAGACCACCAATCCATTCCTCACAGAATTACATCTACCGGCTCACTACCATCTCCTTTGTAGAAATGGAATTGATAATCTCATGAACCTGGGATAAATGGCTTATTTTATGAGAACAGGGTAGGCCAAATCAAATGCGAGATGATATTATTGAAAAGCATTAGTTACTGAGGGAACTGGATGAAGTGGTCACCTGGATTTTGTTTCCTTTAGTGAGGGGGACCAGCACTAGGGGACACAGTTCAAAGAATAAAAGGTAAGCCTTTGTGAGACAGCAATAGAGTTTTCTCTTAGAGGCTGGCTAGAGTGAAGGAAGTAGAGGTTTAAAATGATTCAAAACTGAGACAGATTTTTTGATAGACCAAGGAGTCAAGGCTGATGCAGAGCAGACAGGAAAATAGACAATAATCAAATCAGCCATGATCCCTTTGAATGGCAGAGGAGATTAAAAGGACCAAATGATGTACTCCTGTTCCTAAATCCTACGTTCCTATGAATCTGGGTTATTTTACTCTTCACCGGCGTTTTTCTCTAACATTAATCTCCCTTTCTTGGTCTATCCAAAATTCAACCCATAATTGTTTCATTGCTCTGAGTGAGATATGCATTGCACAGCAGACTTATTCACACACTTGCCTTATTTAAATCAGTTCAGGCAGTTCACTAAATTATAAATACTTTCCCCGTTTTGGGGCAGCATGGTGGCTCAGTGGTTAGCACTGCTGCCTCACAGTGCCACAGACCTTTCAATTGCCCCCCTCAGGCAACTGTCTGTATCAAATCTGCACATTCTCTCCTGTGTCTGCTTGGGTTTCCTTCAGATGCTCTGGTTTCTTCCCAAAGTCTGAAGAGGTGCAGGTTAGTTGGACTGGCTATGATGAATTGCCCCATAGTGTCTAGTGATGGGCAGGCTGGGTGGACTGGCCATGGGAAATGTAGAGTTACAGGGATGGGGTGGGTCTGGCTGGGATGCTCTTCAGAGGGTTGGCATGAACTTGATGGGCTGAATGGCCTGCTTCCACACTGTAGGGATTCTATGATTCTGTAACCACGGGAGTGCCAGAGGTTCTGTTTACTCTCTGAGAGCTTGCTCTGAGGGAGCTGGATCAGTGAGTGAAGGATTCTTCACCTTTCTGAAGAAAAACAAATCAGGAGATTCAGTTCCAGGCAGTGGACCGTGGAGGGGGTTGTAGTGGCCGACTGCCTGCCCCTCTTCTGTGGTTACATCCGAGCCCGGGTGTCCTTGGAAAAGGAGTACGTGGTGTCCACCAACTCCCTCGAGCTGTTCAGGGAGAGGTGGGTGCCGCAAGGAGTGGAGTGTTTTATTTCCCCCTCCAACTCTATTTTGATTTAATCCCTACCCTCCCCTTCACTGTTTGATCACACAGCACTGCCCTTTGATGTGAAGGGCACTGCTTGTCACTGGCCACTCGGGTGTTTCCTTTCTTCCTGGTGGTGGAACATACATAAAGATTTACACACTTGATTGCTCTTCACTATGTCTGACACCTGCACACACACAACATAGGTGCTGAGGAAAAAATAAGCACTATCACTGTTAGGTGGTAGTGTGGGGGAAAATTTAATAAGAAAAACAAAAGAAAAAAAACCCTGAAAATTCAGTTCCAGACAGTGCGCTGTGGTGGGGGGGGGTTGTTAGGGCCGATTGCCTGCCCCTCTTCTGTGGTTATGCTCAAGCCCGCGTGTCCCTGGAGAAGGAACACGTGGCATCCACCAACACACTTGAGCTGTTCAGGGAGAGGTGGGCACTGCAGGGAGTGGAGTGTTTTACTCTATTTTGATTTAATCCCTGCCCTCCCCTTTACTGTTCGATCGCACAACATCGCTCTTTGTTGATGTCACTGGCCACTTGGATGTTTCCTTTCTTCCTGGTGATGGGATGTCAATGTAGAAAACAACTAAGGCTATTTTCATTAATATTTCCCTCATTTTCAAACTGCATGAGGAAGTTAATCTCTCAAATGACTTTGGTTTTATTACACTTGCTGGAATCTTTTAATTAATTTTACAGTAACTGAATTTAGAACGTTGTTCACTGTGTCCTGCACATGGGTGCTGGGCAGTAGTGCGGTGGAGAAAAGAGAAGAAGAAAAGGACAGAAGCATCAGACATGTCTGTGCTCTCTGAGAGCTGGCTCTGAGGGAGCTGGGTCAGTGTCGCGGACTCCCCATTTATGTCAGGTGACTGACTCTGAGCTGGCTGGGCCACAGTCACTGGGTTCCTGCTGTTGTTGGTTTCTGTTGGGTGAAAAAAAATAAACAGGAGATTCAGAGAGTCTCCTCATTCTAAGGACTGGCTCTGAGTTGGCTGGTCAGAACCCGTGTGCTGTGCGTAGGCAAATAAAGGGTGACTTGGTGACTGGATACCAGCCTTTGTGCAGTGATTTCACAGACTGTTCCATCCAACCAGTCCACGTTGACCAAGTTTCCCAAGTTAAACCAGTGCCACATGCCTGTGTTTGTCCCATATCCCTCCAATCCTTTCCTAATCATGAACTTATCCAAGTAATGTTTAAGTGTTGCAACTGTACCTGCGTCCACCACTTCCTCTAGCAGTTCATTCCACATACGGACCACTGTCTGTGGTAAAAGAGTTGACCCATGACTTTTTAAAAACTTCCTCCTCTCACCTTAAAAATATGCCAAAAAACAAAAGAAATGAAAAACAACAAACAGGAGATTCAAAAAATCTCCCTAGTCTAGGGGAAAGATTTAAAAGGGACTTAAGGGGCAACTTTTTCATGCAGAGGGTGGTGTGTGTATGGAATGAGCTGCCAGAGGAAGTGGTGGAGGCTGGTACAATTACAACATTTAAAAGGCATCAGGATGAGTATGTGAATAGGAAGAATTTAGAGGGATATGGGCCAAATGCTGACAAATGGGACTAGATTAATTTAGGATATCTGGTCGGCATGGATGAGTTGGACTAAAGGGTCTGTTTCATTGCTGTCCATCTCTAAGACTCTCTAACTCTATGACTGGCTGTGAGCGGGCTGATCGGAGCCCACTTACTGTGCACGTGTAAATAAAGGGTGACTTGGTGAGGGGATACTGGCTGCTGTGAAATTATTTCAGAATCTTTACCTAGTTTGGCCTGAGGGTGACAAGCCTGATTCTGAACTGCTCTCTGGACTGACTTTACCAAAGCCACACAAATTACTATGAGGTGTCTCAAGAAGAGAATTACCTTTCCAAAAGAATTAAGAGTACACAATCACTAAAGGCTTTAGCATGAAACCCATATTCTGACAATGATTTTTCTTTAAACTACACGATGATCTCCAGGTGCCTGACAACTAAGGCTATTTTCATTAATATTTCCCTCATTTTCAAACTACATGAAGAAGTTAATCTCTCAAATGACTTTGGTTTTATTAAACTTGCTGGAATCTTTTAATTAATTTTACAGTAACTGAATTTAGAAATTAATTTACTCTCAATGATATTTTGCAGAATACAATTTTCAGGGCTTCATTGAAGGTCTAAATCTGATAAAGGTTTCCTTGAACAGAGCTTTAATGTCAGACTGTTACAGTGGGTAACCATTGCACCCTCTTAGTTGGTTTCGAACCCAGATTAAGAAACTTAAGCACATTACCCAGATGGGAACTGCCAGTGTTGGACTGAGGGAGCTCTGCATTGTGTAAGCGCCTAGTGCCCTATTTCCAAGAATTCTTGGCTAATACATCCCCCTCGACCACCATTGCTGAAAAACAATATGTGATATCTTCACACTTCTATTTGTGAAAGCTTGCTGTGTGAAGATTGGCTGCTGTTTCTCCCACATTATAACACACCTGATCGATTGCAAATTGCCTTTAGACATGCTGAAGATGCTATAGAAGGGTAAGAGGTGAGAAATTTGTTTACCCTGACTTCTGGGCATGGGGAATTGTGACTTACTCAGCGCCTGCCATTGCTGAGAAGGATGAAGGATGTAAAATTGATGGACGCACATCCTCCAATGCAGTGCTCCGAACTTTGGCACACTCTGAATATTGTTGGACAGCTCTTCACAAAGCAGACTAACCCGGCAATTTTAGCTACTGATCCATAGGCTGCAGGCAACAAAATGCTTCTTAAAGGTAGTCTCTCCCTTAAAAGGGGAGATGAGCACAAGAACAATAGGTGTAATGGAAGAGAGGTGGTAGTGAGGTACCAGATTGCTGCCTGAAGCAACATTCTCCTCATAATATCTCCTGGTTTCTCTCCTTTGGAAAAGGTAGACAATTTAGAAGGGCTGAATCTTATGTCTTTTTTTGGTTAAGTCTGAGTTGCATTGAAGCTTTGGGAAGGTTTGTCCCTGAGAGGCCTAGTGAGTTTCCTCAACTTATCTTACCAAACTTGCCATATTAATAACCCACCTCCCCCATCTTACCATGTGGTGATTCTGGAATAACTTACCAGTGAGTGGATATCCTGGAATTCACCGGTATTCCATTGCCCCTTGTCCTCTTTGTAGAGCCAGACAAGTGCTGCCAGTCCAGAGCTGCCCTGCACAGACCCTGACATTTACCCTGGATGTGGCAGACAGGGGGCATTCGGTGTCCTGCTGTACTGGGCAGTGACTTGGATGTTCTGGTGGGTGAGACATCCTTTTTCTCCAGAACTGGCAGTGCAGGTCCAATACCAGACCATGCCCACCTGGTCCATGGTTACCACCCGAGTCAGTGCAGTCTTATCTGTATGGTGGAATGCCCAGCAATGCAGGAAGAAAGTCACCATCTTCTCTCTGAAACTCTGTCTCTCCTTCTGTACCCACTCTCACCAAGACTCATGCTTTCCCCTCTCTCTCTTTATTGCCTGCAACACCTTCCCTCATTCGCCCTCACCCAACCCAACTCCTCTCTGCACTGCCAACTCACTCACTTGGGACAACTACCAACAGTAACAGCCATTTCACTCCATTTCATCTCCTTCCATATCTCCCTGTCTCTCATTCCAGGAGGAAAACAGCCCTCGATAGGACAGAAAGAGCCACCAAAATTGTGGGCTATTAATGCTGGAAAATGCAGCAGCTAATTTGCACATTGCAAACTCCCATCAACAGCAATATGCTGGGGGAAAAAGGAAGTTTAATTTTGTGTTTCACGTGTTTTGGAAATTAAATTTACATTCGAAGGTGTAGCTGGAAGAAAAGTCACTTTTGTCAAATCTTTTCATCTTGCAATCAACAGGACAACACACAAGAATATCAATGCAAAGCTTAAAGAACATGTAGGTTAAACGAGAGGATGGTGCTGATTGGTTGGTAAGGTGTCTCTGGTTGGTACAGGTGTTGCTACGGAGCATTGGGCAATCAAAATTGATCAGAACAGGGAAGCAGCACTCCCATTGGTGCACCTGGATGTTAGCTACTCTTATTGTTACAACTGTATAGAATGTCAGTTAGGCCATGGCTAGAGTATTGTGAGCAGTTTTTTTAATAATTCATTTGTGGGTCATGGGCATCACTGGCTGGCCAGTATTGAAGCCCAACCCGATTTGCTCTTGAGAAGATGGTGGTGAGCTGCCTTCTTGAATTGCTGCAGCCCACTTGCTGCGGATTGACCCACAATGCCGGTAGGGAGGGAATTCCAGGATTTTGATCCAATGACTGTGAAGGATCGGTGGTATATTTCCAAGTCAGCGTGATGACTGGCTTGGAGGGGAACTTGCGGGTGATGGTGTTCCCAAGTACCTGCTGTCCTTCTCCTTCTAGATGGAAGTGGTCATGGGTTTGGAAGGTGCTGTCTAAGGGATATGATAGCACTGGAGAGGCTGCAGAGGGAGATTTACCAGTCTGGTGTCTGGCCTGGAGAGTTTCAATAATGAAGAGAAATTGGACAGACTTGGAATTGCTTCCTCAGACAGAGGAGATTGAGAGGGGACATGACTGAGATGTATAAAATTAAAGTAGGCATAGACAACACCTTGAGTGAAACATTTCCCTTGAGTGAAAGGATCAATGACTGGGGCCCTTAGATTTAAGTGAAGGAGAAACTCTTTTCACCCAGAGGATGGTGGGAATCTGGATTCACTGCCTGGAGCAGAAACCCTCATAACATTTTAGAATTATTTTGATGTGCACTTGCAGTGCCCCAGGCATAGAAGGCTATGGGTGAAGTGCTGGATAATGGGTTTAGTCATGCAGTCATAGAGATGTACAGCATGGAAACAGACCCTTTGGTCCATGCCGACTAGATATCCCAACCCAATGTAGTCCCACCTGCCAGCACCCGGCCCATATCCCTCCAAACACTTCCTATTCATGGACCCATCCAAATGCCTCTTAAATGTTGCAATTGTACCAGCCTCCACCACATCCTCTTGCAGCGCATTCCATATCGGATTCTGTGCTGTGAACTTTGCCCAAACAGGTTCCTCCAAGATCAGTGTGAATTTCACTGCTTGTTAATTTTCCCAGAGGCACTCAGATATCCAGCGATATGTGAATTCAAACATCAAAAGCAGTAACTGTAATAGAATAGTTCAGTGATTGATTTTGACTGGTGCAGATGCAATGGGCCGAAGGGCCTTTCTGTTCTGTCGATTGACTTGATGACTCTATGACTCCCATCGACTCGATAATGGGATTGAATCGTACTTAAAATTATTAGTTGATGTCATGATCAGCTGTCAGGATTTCAAAATACTGTGGAGATTTTTAACTTGTAATTTTAAAACGTGTCAACTTGTAAAATTTTAAAAAGTCTGTGACGGTACTGTAGCTTTAAGAGAGATGTGCTCTGTACTGTTTCTCTCGAAGAGACGTGTGGCCACAGTGGTAGTGAATGTCTGCTTCAGAAGCAGTGGGTAAACCGTATAGGCTCTAAGTTATTTATTAATCAGACTGGGTGGAGACAGGCTCACACTGACCCAGGTTTTTAGTTTTGCTTTCAGTCAAGGTTTTTTGGAATTGAAGCTGCTAGATATTGCTCTCTCTCTCTCTCTGCAGCAAAAAGCATCAGTTCTCTCTCTGCTGCTCGATTGTTTCTTTCAGTGTTCACTTTCCCTAGACTGGAGGAGATAGCACATGAGGAAAATCTGTTTTACTGAATTTGCTTTTGCTAACGGTGCGTTGCTGGGATGCTACTATGTTGAAACACTTGGTGATAAGTAAATAATATTATTTTATTAAATATTACAATAGAGTTACGCCAATCCTTCTTTTTTGTTTGTATTTTGAGTGCATTGTAAGAACAAAGTGTATTTTGCTGAAAGCCTAGTAGTTCAATCAATCGAATCACATCTGGAATATTCTGTGCAATTCTGGTCTCCTTCCTATTGGAAGGATGTTGTAAAACCTGAAAATGTTCAGAAAAGATTTACAAGGGTGTTGCCAGGGTTGGAGGGTTTGAGCCATAGAGAGAGGCTTAATAGGCTGGGGTTGTTTTTCCTGAAACATCAGAGGCTGAGGGGTGACCTTATAGAGATTTGCAAAATCATGAGGGGCATGGATAGGATAAATAGAAAAAGTATTTTCCCTGGGTTGGGCGAGTCCAGAGCTCGAGGGCATAGGTTTAAGATGGGAGGGGAAAGATATAAAAGGCACCTAAAGGGCAACATTTTCACGCAGCGGGTGATGTGTGTATGGAATGAGCTGCAAGAGGAAGTGGTGGAGGCTGGTACAATTACAACATTTAAAAGGCATCTGGATGGGTATATGAATAGAAACGGTTTGGAGGGATATGGGTCAAGTGCTGGCAAATGGGATTAGATTAGGTTAGGATATCTGGTCAGCATGGACCAATTGGACCGAAGGGTCTGTTTCTGTGCTCTAATTCCCCATGACACGATGGAATGCAGTGCCTTCCACTTGCTGTTAAAAAAAATATAAAGTTAGGAGCTGAGCTACTTCCTTGATATATTTTGATATATTTTGGTCTGATCCCATAACAGACTGACACATCCAAAGATGGCTGTGGATATAAATTAAGTGGCTGCCTGGAGAGAGAAAAACACCTGCAGAATGTCACGTTTAAAGGTGTGAAGGGCCCTTCAAACAATAACCCTTTAAAGGGGGAAGAGACAAGTCAAAACAGACTGAACTGTGAGCTCATTTAGTTAAAAAAAAGCAAAAGGCTTATAATATGGTCTTGTGCAGGTCATTCTGGTATAACATGTGTTTCGTCAGCGCATATTGACTATGATGCGATTGATGACTTGTAGAAGCTGTTTGGATAATGTGAACTTTTTACTGAACAGACAAAGCAATTTTCTAATAGCGATCTTAGACAGCATGATTGTCTACAGCGGTTTTCCAGAGCATGATTTTCTATAGCATAAGGTTGCAAAGGAACACAACTATCATGTTATCGCAGGACGACCTGTGTAAGTAAGAGATACAATTAGTTTATTTGTTGGACAGTGTTAAACTCCAATGTTTGACTGTTTCCTTCATATGCTAATGCACAGAACTGAACTGTGTTTGTGACTATGTAAAGATACAACATTTTTTTATGAATAAAGCATATTTTTGAAATTAAAAAAGCAGGGCTGATAATAAACCTGCTCTACAACAAACCAGCCACTGTGGGTTACATCCTGAGCCCTACCACAATCTGTTTTTACCTTTGAAAAATATCCAAGGAGAGAGGGTAAAAGGCTAGTTTCAAATGTATTGGAGTGAAATTGAGGTTCTTATGTGTGTTAGTAGGCTGGCATATGTGTGTAAAGTAGCCTGGGTTTGTGCAGTAGCCTTCTGTAAAGTTCACAGGTGAAGAGCTAACCCTTAGTCACTATATGTTGGAGGGTAAGGGACTCTCACTCTGAGTTCTCACAGCTCTCCAGCTAGTCAGACAGAGAGAGAGGACCATACAAAAGACTCTTTGCCACTCTGACTGTTGGAATTCAGACATTGCAAAAAATGAATCTGAACAACAGAATCACACCCAACCTGCAAAGCTAAGAATCTTGAAGTTCCCTAAACCCCTCCCAAAGATAACATTTCCACTAACATCCACTGTAATCACCATAATGTTTAGCTACCCACCCGTCATGAACAATTCAGAGACTGATCCATATACTGGTTTTCTAATTTTTATCATTTTGGGCTCACCTCTTCTAATCTGTGTTACGTTACTAATCACTTCCAGGTTTGTTAATTAATAAACTCACTCTTTGTTAACTCAAGAAGACCTGGTTAAATGGGCTCCTTTTAAAACATAAATTTGTTCAGGTCTGGAAGAAAGGGAAGGCAACCATTTTTAAATGATGTGATAATCTGAGGAAGTGCATGAATGAAGAAGGGGAGCCAGGTCATCATTCCTCTTCAGGGAACTTAACCTGTTTGTAAATGCAACGATTTGAGGAATGTCATCTTAGATTAGATTACTTACAGTGTGGAAACAGGCCTTTCGGCCCAACAAGTCCACAGCAAACCGCCGAAGCGCACCCACCCAGACCCATTCCCCTACACTTAACACTACAGGCAATTTAGCATGGCCAATTCACCTGACCTATACATTTTTGGACTGTGGGAGGAAACCCACACAGAGAAGGGAAGAATGTGCAAACTCCACACAGTCAGTCGCCTGAGGCGGGAATTGAACCCAGGTCTCTGATGCTGTGAGGTAGCAGTGCTAACCACTGTGCCACCGTGTGGGTCTTAATAATGAAGCTTCTCTAATCTGGATTATTTAAAAGGTGGTTCCAGGCAGTCCCTATATTACAAATGGGTTCTTGTCCTGACTACGTCCATAAGTCAATCTGGGTGCAAGTTGGAACACAGTACAGCATGAAGTATCAGTGGCTCAGTGGTTAGCACTGCTGCCTCTCAGCGCCAGAGGCCCGGGTTCAATTCCTGCCTCAGGTGACTGCCTACGTGGAGTTTGCACATTCTCCCCGTGTCTGCGTGGGTTTCCTCCGGGTGCTCCGGTTTCCTCCCACAGTCCAAAGATGTGCAGGTCAGGTGAATTGGCCATGCTAAATTGCCCAGAGTGTTAGGTGAAGGGGTAAGTGTATGGGTGGGTTGCGGGTCGGTGTGGACTTGTTGGGCCGAAGGGCCTGTTTCCACACTGTAGGTAATCTATCTGGGTTTTGAGAAATATATCAGTCATGACTGAATGGTGCAGCAGACTCGATGGGCAGAATGGTCTAATTCTGCTCCTATCTCTTAAGGTCTTAAGTCAGGATGGTGAGTGGCTTGAAGGGGAATTTGTAGGTTATGGTGTTCCCATGTACCTGCTGCCCTTGGCCTTTGAGATGCAAGTGGTCATGTATTTGGAAGGTGCAGTCTGAGGTGAGGTTCTCTCACTGGAGTGAAGAATGAGTGATTGTACATCTTGAAGACTGAGTTGAACAGGATTGTGGTCAATAAGGGACTGAAGGATTATGGGGGCCAGGAAGCAGAGTGGGGTTGATTGACGATCAGATTACCAATGGTCATTTCGAATGGCACAATAGATTTGTGGAGCCAAATGACCCACTCATGCTTTTAACTAATATGCTTCATACCCTCTCCACACTCACCTCCAACAAGTGGGAGGAACAAAGGGACTGCTCACTCGCTAAGATTAAAATCTTCCATTCAGTTGTCTTTCCTGCTTTCTGCTGGGTATCTAAACCTTCTGAAAGACACCCCCTAACCTGGATCTAGCCCTGAACCCACCTCACTCTCTCCCCTGTCTTCCAACCCATGTCCTCCATGAGATCCTTCCCCACTTCTCCATGTCCTTGCCCACCCCACCCTCTCAACTGTGCTCTCCTTGGCCTCATTTTCGCCAAACCCTTGACCATGCAACTGCCCCACCTGGTCTTCACACTGACTCACTAAGCACAGGGCATTCAAAACCATCTGACCTCAACTTCCTGTTAATCTAATTACTTATACAACTGAATGTCTGGACTATGTGAGAATGAAGATACATACTATTCAGTCAGGAAAGATGGGTATTGCTGGGGTTGGAGGGTTTGAGCTATAAGGAGAGGCTGAATAGGCTGGGGCTGTTTTCCCTGGAGCATCGGACACCGAAGGTTGACCTTATAGAGGTTTATAAAATCATCAGGGGCATGGCTAGGGTGAATAGTCAAGTCTTTTACCCAAGGTAGGGGAGTCCAAAACTAGATGGTATAGGTTTAAGGTGAGAGAGGAGGTATTTAAAAAGATTTTTAAGTGCAACTTTTTCAAGCAGAGGGTGGTACGTGTATGGAATGAGCTGCCAGAGGAAGTGATGGAGGCTAGTACAATTAGAACATTTAAAAGGCATCTGGAAAGGCATATGAATAGGACGGGTTTGGAGGGATATGGGCCAAATGCTGGCAAATGGGATTATATTAATTTAAGTTATTTGGTCAGCATGGATCAGTTGGACCATGTTCCGTGCTGTACATCTCGATGACTCGATGAGTCTATGATCGTATTGGGGTTTAGATCAGAGTGGTGCTGGAAAAGCACAGCAGGTCAGGCAGCATCCGAGGAGCAGGAAAATTGACGTTTTGGGCAAAAGCCCTTCATCAAACTCTGATCTAAAGCCTTGATCTAAACTCTGATTTCTAGCATCTGCAGTCCCCACTTTTTCCTATGATCATATTGAAGTACACAGCAGGCTTGAGGAGTCGAATGGTCTGTCCCTGCTCCTAATTCTCATGTTTCCAAACGTCTTAAATGTTTTGACACTCCTTCCCTCTGTTATCTGCTCAAATCCTCTGAATCTGGTTTCTGTCGCTGTCATTGTCCTAAATCCGCTCGGACCAAATTTGCAGATGCCACCTCCATAAGACCATATGACATAGGGGCAGAAATTAGGCCATTTGGCCCATTGAGTCTGCTCTGCCATTCAACCATGGCTGATAGGTTTCTCATCCTCAATCTTCCACTTTCGCTTGTCTTGCCATACCTTTGGTGGATTATTGCTCTTCACTCTCTCCGCAGTCTGTGTCATGTTCAATCTTTTCCACCAGAGACGATGAAAAGGGGCTATCATTTACTCGCGTCTATCTAGTAACAGTCAGAGTATCTCTGGCAGCAGCTTTTCCCTGATCTCAGCAATCTTGTTTTCCCATCTTGCCTTCTTCACTTCCACGGTGCATCTTAGCAACAGCATTCTCAAACATAGGGCCAATTCCTCAAGAAGCCTGACAACATTGTGGAGGAGGCAAAAGCCTAGTAACATGGCCAATGCACTATTGAATGCACTGAGATGAGAATGGACTTCAGGTGATCCATTTCAGCAGCGAGAGTCGAGAGAGTGCAAGCCGGGGGCAGCCGGGAAGGTAAATTTGAATATAAAATACTTACTGCGTGAATCAGCGAAGCCATGGCTGAACAGGAGTGGACACGGACATAGGCACTGTTGGGTAAGTGATCTAATATGTTCAGCAGTGGCTAAGCCTGAAACACTACCTGTGTGGTGTCTCCCACCCATCCTCCGCCTCTAACCAAAGCAAAAGACTCTGTGTAGAAGGTTGGGAAGGTAAGGGTTTTTAAAAATCTCTTTTGGTAATTTAGAGCAGAGAGGATGGAAGCTAGGGCAGTTGCGTGCTCCTCTTGTAGGATGTGGGAGGTAAGGGTCACCACTAGTGACTTTGCCTGCGAGAAGTGTACCCAACTCCAGCTCCCCACACTCTGCATTAGGGAACAGGAGCTGGATGAACTTCGGATCATTCAGGAAGCTGAGGAGGTGATAGAGGGGAGTTATAGGGAGGTAGTCACTCCAAAGTTACAGGATAAAGGTAGCTGGGTGACTGTCAGGCAAGGGAAAGGCAGACAGTGCTGAGATCCCCTCTGGCCATTCCCCTCAATAATAAGTATACCATTTTGGATACAATTAGGGTGGTGTGGGTGACCTACCAGGGGAAAGCCACAGCAGCCAGGTTTCTGGCACTGAGCCTGGACCTGTGGCTCAGAGGGAAGTGGGGAGAATAAGAGAGCGATAGTGGTAGGAGAATCTGTGGTTGCAAACAAGACTCCCGGATGGCATGTTGCCTCCCGAGTGCCAGGGTCAGGGATGTCTCGGATCGAGTCTACGGGATTCTTAACGGGGAGGGTGAGCAGCCAGAAGTCATGGTACACATTGGTACCAATGACATAGCTAGGAAAAGGGATGAGGACCTGAAAAGAGATTATAAGGAATTAAGTTGGAAGCTCACAGGCAGGACGAGCAGAGTAGTAATCTCAGGATTGCTGCCAGTACCATGTGCAAGTGAGGCTGGGGACAGAGAGCGAGTGCAGCTGAACACGTGGCTGCAGGGCAGATGTAGGAGGGAGGGTTTCAGACATATGGATCTTTGGGATACCTTCTGGGGAAGGTGGGACCTGTACAAGGAGGATGGGTTGTACCTGAACTGGAGGGGCACCAATATCCTGGGCGGGAGGTTTGCTAGAGCTCTTTGGAAGAGTTTAAACTATTTTGTCGGGGGAATGGGAACAGGAGTTATGGATCAGAGAATGGGGTAGCTGGTGAACAGGTGGATACAGTGCACAGACAGTCTGTGAGGAAGGATAGACAATTGATAGAGCAAAGTTTCAGTCAGGCACACTTCAACCTATCAGACTATTTTAACGCAAGAAATGTCAGGAATAAGGATGATGAATTATAGCATTGATCAGTACCTGGAGCTACGATGTTGTGGCCATTACAGAAAATTGAGTATGAAAGGGGCAGGAATGATTTTTGGATGTTCTGGGGTTTAAATGTTTCAAAAGGAATGGGCGGGGAGGTAAAAGAGGTGGTGGTGTGGCATTGCTAATCAGGGATAGTATCACTGCTACAGAAAGGGGGATCATCGAAGAGGTTTTGTCTACAGAGTCAGTGTGGGTGGAAGTCAGAAACAGGGAAGGAGCAGTCACTTTATTGGGAGGTTTCTACAGACTGCCCCTGGCCTCCCAACCCCCAGCCAATAGCAACAAAGACACGGAGGAGCAGATTGGGAGGCAGTTTTTGGAAAGGTGCAGAAGTAACAAGGTTGTTATAGAACATAGAACATAGAAGAATACAGCGCAGTACAGGCCCTTTGGCCCTCGATGTTGCGCCGATCCAAGCCCACCTAACCTAAACTAACCCACCATCCTCCATATACCTATCCAATGCCCGCTTAAATGCCCATAAAGAGGGAGAGTCCACCACTGCTACTGGCAGGGCATTCCATGAACTTACGACACGCTGAGTGAAGAACCTACCCCTAAATTCAGTCCTATATCTACCCCCCTTAATTTAAAGCTATGCCCCCTTGTAATACCCGACTCCATAAGCGGGAAAAGGTTCACACTGTCAACCCTATCTAACCCCCTAATCATCTTGTACACCTCAATCAAGTCACCCCTAAACCTAACTTTCGGAGATCTGTGTACATGGACACCAAGATCCCTCTGCTCATCCACACTACCAAGTATCCGACCATTAGCCCAGTACCCCATCTTTTTGGACTTTTTGGACTTTGGAGCACTAGAAGGGGGCATGAAATGTCTTGGTGGGTAGTAGTGAGGAGAACCCCAAGGTGTTCTACATTTTTGTGAGGAACATTTTTGTGTTGTCATGGGTGACTTCAACTTCCCTAATAATGACTGGAACCTCCTTAGTTCAAATAGTTTGGATGGAGCAGTTTTTGTCAGGTGTGTCCAAGAAGGGTTCTTGACTGAATATGTTGATAGGCTGCCTAGAGGGGAGGCCATATTGGATTTGGTGCTTGGCAACGAACCAGATTAGGTGTCAGATCTCTCGATGGGAGACCATTTCGGTGATAGTGATCATAATTCCCCGACCTCATGGAGAGAGATAGGAGCAGATGGCATGGGAAAGTATTGAATTGGGGGAGGGGGAATTACAATGTTATTAGGCAGGAACTGTCGAGTATAAATTGGGAACAGATACTCTCAGGGAAATGCACAACAGAAATGTGGAGGATGTTTAGGGAGCACTTGCTGGTAGTGCTGGACAGGTTTGTCCCACTGAGGAAAGGAAGGGATGGTAAGTTGAAAGAACTTTGGATGACAAGGGATGTGGAACATCTAGTCAAGAGGAAGAATGAAGCTGACTTAAGGTTCACGAGGTAAGAATCAGACAGGACTTTGGAGGGTTACAAGGTAGCCAGGAAGGAACTGAAGAATGGACTTTGGAGCACTAGAAGGGGGCATGAAATGTCTTGGTGGGTAGTAGTGAGGAGAACCCCAAGGTGTTCTACATTTTTGTGAGGAACAAGAGGATGGTGAGAGTGAGGATAGGGCCAATCAAGGATAGTGGAGGGAACTTGTGTCTGGAGTCGGAGGAGGTGGAGGAATGAACACTTTGATTCAGTATTCATTACTAAGAGGACCTTGTCATTTGTGAGGACAGCATGAAAACAGGCTGATATGCTCAAACAGTTTGATGTCAAGAGGGAGGATTGCTAGAACTTTTGAAAAACATGAAAATAGATAAGTCTCCTGGGCCAAACAGGATATATCCTAAGTTACTACGGGAAGCAAGAGAAGTGCTTGCTGTGCCTTTGTCAATAATCTTTGTGTTCTCACTATCCACTGGAGTAGTACCAGATGATTGGAAGGTGGCAAATGTTATCCCCTTGTTCAAAAAAAGGAATAGGGATAATCCTGGGAATTCCAGACCAGAATACAGAATTGGCTGGCCCATAGAAGACAGAGGGTAGTTCTTGTTGAAAAGTGGAATTTGGTGACCAGTGGTGTTCCACAGGGATTTGTTCTGAGACCTCTGCTCTTTGTGATTTTTATAAATGACTTGGATGAGAAATTGAAAGGGTCTGTTCGTAAGCTGGCCGATGACATGAAGGTTGGTGGAGTGGTGGATAGTGTGGAGCTGAAAATGTGTTGCTGGAAAAGCGCAGCAGGTCAGGCAGCATCCAGGGAACAGGAGAATCGACGTTTCGGGCATAAGCCCTTCTTCCACAGCCCTCCATACAGATAGTATAAGTTAGGAAAATAAGAAATAAAGCTAAAAAGATGGATATTACAGTCTTTCTTTCAGGGCCCCCCTGGTACCCAACCAGTGCCATCTTTGTGGAGGGCTGTTGCAGGTTGCAACCGGACATTGACAGGATGCAGACCTGAGCTGAGAAGTGGTAGATGGAATTCAATCTGAAAAAGTGTGAGGTGATTAATTTTGATAGGTCCAAATTGAATGCAGAATACAGGGTTAAAGGCAGGATTCTTGGCAGCATGGAGGAACAGGGGGATCTTGGGGTCCACATCCATAGATCCCTCAACGTTGTCACCCAAGTTGACAGGGTTGTTAAGAACAGGGTTGGGTACCAGAGGGGCCCTGAAAGAAAGACTGTAATATCCATCTTTTTAGCTTTATTTCTTATTTTCCTAACTTATACTATCTGCGTAACTGTAATATAGTGCAACATTTTCTTTATTTTCTCCACTTTTTGTAACTAGATACTTTGTACCTAAGATGGTGCTTGTGTGTTGCCAATATTGCACACTTTTTTCTGTACTCCTGTTCATTTGTAACTTGAGTATGCGTGACAATAAACCTGATTCCAATTCGAATTCTAGTCGTCCAGAAGCCCTAGTAAACACTCTCAGTAGCTGGGTTCAAATCTCAGCATGGTAGACAGTGGGAATTTGAAATGGGTGGAAGGAAGTCTAGAGTTGCGAGTCTAATGCTGACTATTGTTGGGGGAAAAACCCATATGGTTCATTTTGGGTAAGGACATTGTCATCCTTGTCAAGAGTATGGTGCTGGAAAAGCACAGCAGGTCAGGTAGCATCCGAGGAGCAGGAAAATCGACGTTTCAGGCAAAAGCCCTTCATCAGGAATCCAGTCTGGCCTTCTAGTGACTCCAGTCCCACAGCAATGTGCTTGACTCTAAATGCCAGTGATGCTCAAATCCTGCGAATGACTTAAAAATAAAACACACACAGCTATAAATCTCCCGTGAATGCTTCACTGCCTCAGTTTAGCAGGATGGAAAGTAACATCCTCCAGATCAAGACTATCATTCCTGTTCCTCACCACAAACTTCATTGCCATGGGTTTGAACCCAGAGAACTGACAGTTTTAGCATTGTACTAATCCCATGTGGATCCTCCTCCCAAGACTTGTCCCCCGCCAGTGAAACCTTCACTCACTTGCTCGTCACCTCCAGACCTGACATTTCCAATGCTCTCCTGGTTGACTTTCCTTCTGCACCCTTTCAGAATTGGAACTTAACCAGAACTCTGCAGGCCAGGTCTTGCTTATGGACAGGCATCGTGGCATTGCCACTGGTCTGGACCTCCAGGATTCACAGTTCACTGCTTTATGGACATGTTCCAATCCCACCAACAGCACATGATGAAATCTGAATTCAATTTTTAAAAAATGCTGGAATGTAAACCCAGCCTAAGAGAGAGCGCGTAACACTTGTTGAGATCTAATTTGCTATGTTAATGCTCATTAGGGTGGGAAATTTACCATCCTTACTTGGTTTGGCCTACATGTGACTCCATACCCACAACAATATGGTCAACATTTAGCTGCCCTCTGGGTAATTAGGCCTAGCCAGCGATGTCCTTACCCCATAAATGAATTTTTTAAAAAATGACGATCCAGTCAGCACTACCCACATCTCATGAATAAAAGAAATCCCATCCATCACGCAGATGTAGGTGTCCTGATCTCCCGACATCTCAGAGTTCATGGCTTTCCTGTTTCTTTTTGAAGCCTCCACCAGCCACACAATCATCCTAGTCTTCCCGGTTTTCCTGATCTTAAATTCCAGCGGCTCCCTCTCTGCCCCACTATTCACAAGTCTGTTTTCACCAATTTCCATTCAGTTGACAGAAATCTTTTCCTTGAACATTCCATTACACCGGAGCAGATTAGGCCGTTCGGCCCATCAAGTCCACTCTGCCATTCAATCATTGCCAATATGTTTATAACCCATTCTCCTGCCTTCGCCCTGTAACCCTTGATCTCTTTACTAATCAAGAAACGAATCCCCTCTACACCTCATTGTCTCCTTTAAGACACTTGTTTAAGCCCACGTGTTTTTTTTACTCCTTTTGATAACTCCCCATCTCAGCAATAATTGATATTTTGATTTTCACTGACGTATCTTGACCTGTTTTTCTACATTAAAGGGCTTAGATAAATATGAGAACCTGGAGTACTAGACCAGCGACATTGCCATGATGCCCCTACATCGCTCTCCTTCTTAAAGTTCACATTCAGTTAACTCCCCCTGCTCTCACCTATTCCAGTTTTCTTCGGTTTGAAATAATGCGCAACTTTCTTGAGTGCTTGCATCATTTTCTTTCTATCTCCTCCCTTATCCCAGGCTAGCGCATTTGATTGTCACAATTCATGGTGAGACATGAAGCAAGATGTAAGCCTTTCTCTACAACATCTGTAATTTGCAACAAATCTACTCACTTTTGCCTAGGTTTCCAGTTGTGTGCAAAGTCTCTAATGAGACATTTCAATGTCCCAGCCATTTCTCAAACAAGTACAATGCTCTCAGTCAGCAGCTTGAACATCCGTGAGGTACAATACCTTATCACTATGATTTGATTTTCTTCTGATTACTGCTTACACATGAGCTAGAGGCACCGTTTTTCAGAGAATTGGCTACTATCACAGGACAAGGAGGTTATCATCAGCCATTCAACTCTCCTCTATCACCCCAAACAGATCACAGCTCATCTGTATCTTAACTGTATGTTTCTGCCTTGGTTCTCACAGAATCATAGAATCCCTACAGTGTGGAAACTGACCATTTGGCCCAACAAGTCCACACCAACCCTCTGAAGAGTAACCCACCCAGACCCATTCCTCTACCCCTATTACTCTACATTTCCCCTGACCAATGAACCTAACCTCCATATCCCTGAATACTATGGGCAATTTATCATGATCAATTCACCTAACCTGCAACCCTTTGGACTTTGGGAGGAAACCAGAGCACTCAGAAAAAACCCATGCAGACACGGGGAGAATGTGCAAACGCAGCGCGGACAGTCGCCCGAGGCTGGAATTGAACTCGGGTCCCTGCCGCTGTGAGCCAACTGAGCTACCATGCCGCCTGGCTCTTTAATAACCTTAGTTCACAAAAATCCATCAAGAAACAAGTGGCAATGCTCATATCCAGAAAGCACAGCATTGGAAAGCCACATCTGATGTTTCTTGCATTAAGGTATAATACTGGACTAATAAATGTGGTCACTCATTAACTGTGTAGTTTAGACTCTGGGAGTCAGGAATGTGATAGGACTGGAGTAGACCCTACAAGTGTAGCCAAAATGTGTGGCGTTGGAAAAGCACAACAGGTCAGGCAGCATCAGAGAAGCAGGAGAATTGACGTTTTGGGCATAAGCCCTTCATCAGGAACGTTGGTGGGAACAGGGATGAGAGATGTATGGGGAGTGGGAGTGGGACTAGGGGGAAGGTAAATGTGAAGGTGATATTGACCTGTCCGACCTGACCATCTTCCTTCCCACCTATCCACTCCACTCTCCCCTCCGACCTATCAGAATCACCCCCGAACTTCATCCACCTATCACCTTCCCAGCTACTTTCCCCCCAGCCCCACTCCCAACGTGTATCTGCCATTCCCCTTCCCCCTCCACATTCCTGATGAAGGGCTTATGCCTGAAGGGCTGATGAAGGGCTTATGCCTTTCCAGCGCCTCCCTTTTAAGACTCTGTTTCTTCAACATCTCACTTTCTCCAACAAATGGAGCTTCAGACAGAGAAACACTCATATTCTATAATCCTTCCAGAGGCGCTGGTGAGGAACTCTGCCGTCAGCTTAGCTGGTCGTCCATCGACCTCAAGTGGGTAAAGGGAAGAAATACTCATGGGGCAGCAGTGATTTATTTCAGAGGGTTGACAAATTCAGTTTTCTGGTGACTTGCACCCTCGGGAGGCTAGATGGGAGGCATTTTCCTTTAGGTCCAACTGACCCCAATGGTTGGACCACGCTTGTCAGGAACTTGGTTGTCTTGAGAATTGCACCAATATCATCCAGCCTCTCAATGGCTTTACGTGTCACATTATCCCAGAGTTTTGTCAGCCTTTGGAAGCAGTGGCGAGACGTCCGTTCTCAGCCCTGACTTCCTCACTTACAACTCGGCACATAAATTGGTTCCCCCTGGTCAGAAATGGTGTGAACGAGTGTCACCATTCACAGTACTGCAAATTCTGACTCATCAAAATCAGACCACTATTCCTTCAATTGTCCCTTTGGGGAATTCCAGATCATAATAATTGTGCGCATGAGAGTTCTTCTTCTCATCCGTTTTGTGGATTTTTTTTTTGCAAATTATTTTAAATCTGTGCTCTGATTGCTGATGCTTCCGCTAGTGATTAAAATGCCCCCTTTTTTAAGATCAATCATCACATTTCATATTGTTATTAAACTTCCATTCCACCTTCTCTGGTCATTTCATATGATTGAAGTCCCTCATTCTTGACACCAAACTTGTAAATTTCATTGGCACATCAGTTTTCTTTTCCTGTTTTAGTCTTCCAAAGGTTTATTGCCCATCCTTAGTTACAGAGAGGGCAGTTAATAGACAGCCATATTATAATGGATCTGTAGTCACATGCTGGCCAGACTGGGTAAAGACAGCAGATTTCCTTCTCGACAGGACGACTTTAATCTGTTTAAAAATTCATCCACAAAATGTGGATGAAATACCTCCTCAGGACCCTGTAGCCCATCACTAAGTCACTCTTTATTTGCATGTGGAGCGTCCTTGACACTGAACCAGCTTCCTCAGTGCCAGCTATCAGAGTGAACGGAACCTCGGACTCTCCTGTCAGCCAGGGCTCCCTGATTGGACCAGGTTAACAGCCCCAAACAGGAAACTCATATTCTATGAGGTGGCACAATGGCTCAGCGATTAGCACTGCTATCTCACAGCGCCAGGGATGTGGGTTCAAATCTACGCTCAGGTGACTGCCTGTGTAGAGTTTGCACATTCTCCCCATGTTTATGTGGTTTTTCTCTCGCAGTCCAAAGACATGCAGGTTAGATGGATTAGCCATGCTAAATTGTCCATAGTATCCATGGATTTGCAACTTAGATGTGGTTTACAGGGATAGGGTATGAAGGTAGTTATGGCGGGGGATGCTCTTCAGAGGGTTGGTGTTGACTTGATGGGCTGAATGGCTTGTTTCCACACTGCAGGGATTCTATGAGGTCGATCTGGCTGACCTCATTACAATCTCTGAAGCAGGCATTACTGGCTAGGCCAGCATTTATTGCCCATCCCTAAGTACTCAGAAGGCAGTTCATCGCTGTGGGTCAGGAATCACATCTAGGCCAGAGCAAGTGAGGATGGCCGATTCCCTTCCTTAAACAGCCTTTGTAAGCCCAATGATTTATTTTAAAACCCACAATCACCGTGACACTGACATTTTCCTAATTTCAGATTTTGATTGAATTTGATTTCCACCATCGTCAATGCTGGGATTTCAGCTATGATCCTCAACATGTTAGCTGAGGCCATGAATCATTCAGTGACATTGCTTCTCACAAAGGCTATTTGCAAGGCTGTGGTATGATTTTTAAAAGTGTGACGCCCTGAATTAAACAGAATACTCGAGTTGAGGGCCAAAGTGTATCTTGCCTTATATTTTTCATTAGAGCTTTAAAAACAAACTTCCTTTTTCTAATTCAGGCATGATTGGCAAGACCATCATTTATTGTCCATCTTAGTGGTCCTGATACAACTGAATAACTTTTGTCAGCCACCCCTGAGGGCCATAGTTGTAAGCATATATAGACATATTTAACCTTTCTTTTATTCATTCAGGGTATGTAGGCATCACTGACTAGGCCAGCAGTCATCATCCGTTGCTAATTGCCCAGAGGGCAGTTAAGAGTCAACCATTTCACTATGGGTCTGGAGGCTTGCCCACAAAAGGACGGAAGATTTCCTTTCCTAAAGGGCATTAGTGAATCAGATGGCTTTTTCCGACAACAAACAATGGATTCATGGTCACCATTAGATTCTCAATTCCAGATTTTTATTGAATGTATATGACACCATCTGCCCTGGTGGGTTCAAACCCAGATCCCCAGACCATTACCCGGGAGGAATAGCCTAGCAATAACACCACCAGGATCAACGCCTCTCTACATTCACAGAGATGATGCTGTGGCTGTAAGAGGTTATTTGGTCCTTTTTTTTTGAGGAGAGGTTGTAAGGCAGCAGCGTTGAGCAGTCTGGGGTAAGGTAAACAGCTTGGGAGGCCTCGGGATTTTTTTTACTAGCCCGAATGGGTGTGATCGGCTCTCACAGATCAGGATTTCTGGGTTTTAGTTTTTCAATAGTATTAAAAGCTGCTGGGGTCTCAACTGATTTGGAGGCTTCAGTGAAAGTCTCCTAGCTGCTTGTCTTTCTGAATTTTCTCTTGATGGTTTTACCTCCTGGATTGGAGAACTGCATGTGAGAACCTGACTCTGAATTTGCCTTTTTTGCCAAGGGGTGTGTTTATGGGATTGTTACTGTATTGGAACGGTTGATTAGTAATTTTACTGGATCTATTATTCAGTTAAATTTTCCAATAGAGTTAAGCTATTCTATGTTCCTCTTTCTTTCGTTTGTACTTTAACTATAGTACTTAAATAAATTGTTTTTGCTTAATGTCGAGTAGTTTGACCAGTCGCATTGCATCTGGAACATGGCACTTCACATTTGCCTTTAAAATAAGAAAAAGTTAGGGTCAGGGCTACCTTCTTAAAATATTTTGAGGGGGATCTGGTCTGGCCCATAACAAAATAGAGATGTTAGATGGTAGTGTATTGATAATGCCATTAGCTCGTAATTTAGAGCCCAGCTTTTATCCTTGGG
The DNA here is from genome assembly GCF_004010195.1 of Chiloscyllium plagiosum. Taxonomy (NCBI): domain Eukaryota; kingdom Metazoa; phylum Chordata; class Chondrichthyes; order Orectolobiformes; family Hemiscylliidae; genus Chiloscyllium; species Chiloscyllium plagiosum. Next base: position 8,507,106 of record NC_057719.1, read on the forward strand.
AAGGGGGCGAGTTCAATTTTCACCAAGGCAGCTGGAGTTATTTAAGTTAAAAATAAAAGAGAATCAGAAATTAAAAGTTTACATTTAATGGTGATCTCACTGAACTCTTCAAAATATTGACAAGGTAGATACAGATGAATTATTTCCACTGATTGAGAGTCTAGAACCACGGAGCATAGTCTGAGAATTAGGGTCAGAGCATTCAGGAGAGATGTTAGGAAGCACTTCCACACACAAAGGTGGGAGAGGTTTGGAACTCTCCTCCACAAACAGAAGTGGATGTTGGCGGAAGAGACGTCAGTTTTTTTTTAATAATTATCCAATATCGTTTTCCAAATTTGCAACGTTTGATCTCCTAATTTCCTTTACCGAGGGATAATTCCTTCTCAAGATACAAAAATCTTTTCAAGCACTGACTCACCTGCTGTGTATTTCGCTTGACAGAACCCCAGAGGTGTTCTTCACTTGAACGCTGGGAGATGAAAAGGCTGGGTGGTGACTGGGGGAGTCCGGTTAGCTTGGATGGCTGGTTTAGAATGCAGAGTTGGTGCCAACAGCACAGGTTCCATTCCCATACCCTACTGATGGGTCCTGCCTTCTCAGCCTCACCCTTCACCTGAGACAATGTGACACTTCTCTGTCTCAAATGTGATTGCAACCTGTGGTCCTTTGGGATGAGTACATTTTACCTTTAGAAGGGAAGTCCAAGCTGGACCTATTCATTTGTACAAAGGAAAATGAATGAGCTCCCATAGAGATAAGTCATATAAGGACAGCAAGTTGTCACATCTCTTGAGAAAGGTAAGGGCTTGATGGCGATTTTGAGCAATACTGGTTCATCAGAATATGACTAAGACTTATGGGCGGCACGGTGGCACAGTGGTTAGCACTGCTGCCTCGCAGCGCCAGAGACCCGGGTTCAATTCCCGCCTCAGGCGACTGACTGTGTGGAGTTTGCACGTTCTCCCCGTGTCTGCGTGGGTTTCCTCCGGGTGCTCCGGTTTCCTCCCACAATCCAAAGATGTGCAGGTCAGGTGAATTGGCCTTGCTAAATTGCCTGTAGTGTTAGGTAAGGGGTAAATGTAGGGTTATGGGTGGGTTGCGCTTCGGCAGGTCGGTGTGGACTTGTTGGGCCGAAGGGCCTGTTTCCACACCGTAATCTAATCTAATCTAATCTAATCTAAGACTCAAACATTTAAGTTAGGAGGATAGATTACACAGAATACACTGATATATTCTGGAGCATGAATATGAATGATCACCTCACTGAGGTGCTGAACATCATGAAAGGATTCGATCAGGAGGAACTACTATCTCTGTGGAGGTGAATCTAGAACAAAGATGTATTAAGATAACAAATTGGGCCGGCCCAGGATAATGTCAGGTAACTGCAGCGGTTCAAGAAAGCAGCTCACCACCACCTCCTTCATGGCAACTAGGGATGAGCGATAAATACTAATCCAGCCCACATTCTGTGAACAAATTTTTTTTAAAAAGTGTGTTCTTCATAAGCAGGGAGAGGAAATAAGAAACTTTGCTTCTCCAAAATGCTGAGATGGGGACCAAATTGAAGGTTTCCAAAGTAAGTTTGCTATGTTTTAACCAGGAATGGGCGTAAACGATTACAGAACTGAATTACCCAGATGGAGCGAGTTTACCCGAGCAGTGCTGATTTAATTCGCTAACCTGAAGAGATTTGAATGGGCTCTTCCTGTTGCTGTGGTGAAGAAAGAGTTTGAGCCCAATCAAAAAGGAGAGGGTTCATTGGGCTTAAAGATCTTTTATTACAACACTGCACTGTGATTTTAAAAATTAGAATTAGGATTAAGATTTTATTGCCACATGTACTCCTAATTTATACTATGATGAACTATAATGTAGAACATGTGGCTTTTTTCTTTAGTTTAGTCCCTAATCTATTTTAGTATCCAAGATTTGTATCTAGTTACTTTGTACCTAAGATGGTACCACATGTTGGCGACATTGTACACTTTTCACTGTACTCCTATACTTGAGTACATGACAATAGGCCTAATTCCCGTTCTAAAGTGTTTCTTTAATGGTGAGCAGTGATGGTGCTGATGGAGGTAGAACCTTGGCCAAAAACCAAACCATAGGAAGTAGGGGTGACCTCTTTCACTGGGAGATTTGCAATTTTTCCTCCTTTTCAGAAACATTCCCGAAACACTTCAGCCCGATTACATTAGAAGCGACGTCGAAGTTCATCCAGCAGCACGGGCCACGGTGTGAGTGTGAGAGGTTTGAGTCCAGGAACTTCATTCACCATCTCATGTTCCTTGAGATGATGCTGCTCTAAATCTGCCAGCTCCCCTGCATTGTCGAGCAATTATCTTCAGGGACACTGCTTTGAGTAATCCTGCAGAAAAATCCCTGGGGCATTAAAAAACAACTTCGACAGTAACTTTTTGCATACTTTTGGTCTTTTGCTGTGAAGGGTACCAGACCTTGAAATTCAAAGTCCTGTGTAGTGGCCAACCAAGAATTATTGATTTGGAAAATGAGAAGTGCTTTCGCTTCTTGATTGGCTGTGGGGAGGTGATTTGATGTGGGGATTAACGGCAGAAGAGTGAGAATGGGATAGTCCGAGGCTGGGCGCCATGCGATGGTACCTTCAGATGCAGACTGAGCTGTGACTCAGTTGGTGGTGGTCTTGCCCGATTCTGAGCCTTGAGGGCTCAAATTCTACTCGAGGCAAAACTCAAAGCTGATGTTCAAGATTTTTGGAATACTGTGTGCAATTCTTGTCTCCCTAGGAAGGATGTGGTGAAACTTGAAAGGTTTGAGGAAAGGTTTAGAAGGATGTTGCCAGGGTTGAAGGGTTTGAGCTACAGGGAGACGCTGAATAGGCTGGGGCTGTTTTCCCTGGAACGTCAGAGGCTGAAGGGTGACCTTACAGAAATTTATAAAATCATGAGGAGCCGGAAAGGGTAAATCAACAAGATCTTTTCCCTGGGGTGGAGGAGTCAAAAACTTGAGGGCATAGGTTTAAAGCGAGAGGGGAAAGATTTAAAAGGGACCTAAGGGGTAACTTTCATGCACAGAGGGTGGTGTGTGTATGGAATGAGATGCTAAAGGAGGTGGTGAAGATGGGTACAATTACAACATTTAAAAGGCATCTAGATGGGTACATGAATAGGAAGGCTTTAGAGGGACATGTGCCAAATGCTGGCAAATGGGACTAAATTAATTTAGGATATCTGGTAGGCATAAACGAGTTGGACCAAAGGGTCTACTTCCATGCTGTACATCTCTATGACTAGGATCCAAAGGTATAGTCTCAGAGTGAAGGGACAGCCATTTATAGAGTCATAGTCATAGAGGTGTACAGCATGGAAACAGACCCTTCGGTCCAACCCATCCATGCTGACCAGATGACCTAACCCAATCTAGTCCTACCTGCCAGCACCCGGTCCATATCCCTCCAAACCCTTCCTATTCATATACCCATCCAAATGCCTCTTAAATGTTGCAATTGTACCAGCCTCCACCACTTCCTCTGGCAGCTCATTCCATACACACACCACCCTCTGTGCGAAAAAGTTGCCCATTAGGTCTCTTTTATATCCTTCCCCTCTCATCCTAAACCTATGCCCTCTAGTTCTGGACTCCCCGACCCCAGGGAAAAGACTTCGTCTATTCACCCTATCCATGCCCCTCATAATTTTATAAACCTCTATAAGGTCACCCCTCAGCATTTAGAGCTAAGATGGAGGAGAATTTCTTCAGCCAGAGAGTGGCGACTCTGTGGGACTCATTGCCACAGAGGGCTGTGGAGGCCAACTCATTGAGCATCTTTAAGAGAGAGATGGTTAGGTTCTTTATTAGTGAGGGGATCAAGAGTTATAGGGAGAAGGCAGAAGAATGGGGTTTGGAAACATATTAGTTATGATCGAATGTTGGAGCAGACTCAATGGGCTGAATGACCTAATCGTGCTCCTGCATCTTATGGCCATATAGTGTTATAATTCCCAGCACTAGGTGTCCTCTGGTTCAAATGTGAAACATCCCAATAGGGTGAGACTGAACAGGCTGGGGCTGTTTTCCTTGGAGCGTCGGAGGCTGAGGGGTGACCTTATAGAGGTTTATAAAATCATGAGGGGCATGGATAGGGTAAATAGACAAGGTCTTTTCCCTGGGGTGGGGGAGTCCAGAAGTAGAGGGATTAGGTTTAGGGTGAGAGGGAAAAGATTTGAAAGGGACATAATGGGCAATGTTTTCATGCAGAGGGTGGTGCATGTGTGGAATGAGCTGCCAGAGGAGGTGGTGGAGGCCTGTTACCAAGAGAAATCACCCTCAACGCGGCGCCTCAGTGATTTCCCACGGACTTTGTAGGGTTTATCATGAATACCTTTGATCTTTCATTGTAAAATATATCCTCAGCCTCAGCTGGTGCATTAAGAGCAGTAGAGTTTAGCTTGAGTTTGTGGTTTCCTATTGGTTGTTGTGTCCCTTTTATATCTTGCCCTCTCACCCTAAACCTATGCCCTCTACTATTGGTCCCACAACCAACATTGTTAACACCAGATCAAAGCAAAATCCTGCAGAGTCTGGAAGTCTGAAGCAATAACAGAGAAACTCAGCAGATCTGGCAGCATCTGCAGGGAGAGAGACAGAGTTAATGTTTCGGGTCCAGTGACCCTTCTTCAGAACTGTTCAGAACTCAAGTTCTGCTGAATGGTCACTGGACTCAAAATATTAATTCGGTTTCTTTCCTCACAGATTATTCTGGCTGGTCACTGAACAGTCTTTAATTTCTGAGGCTGATATACTTTACAATGAAAGACTGAAGGTATTTGTGATAAGCCCTACAAAGTCCATGGGCAATCACACCATGCCTGAGGACTGCGTTGAGGGTGGTTTCTCTTGGTAACAGGCAATGGCCCAATCAGCTGGATCTCACCGCCCGAGCTCTTTCTGAAGCAGATCCTCTCTAACTCCATGCTCATTTCTTCCAATGCTCTGCCCCTCTTCCATGGTTACATTCAAGTCAGGCTGTCCGACGAGACGGAGCACTGTGTCCATCAAAGTTCTCACAGCCTTTAGAAAGTGAGGTGGGTACTGTGGGGGAAACAGTGCTTTATTACCCCCTCATTCTGCTCTTCCTACCTCCCGCTCACTTTTGATGGTTCGCATTGCCCATATTTAATTGGCTTACATGGGCAGTTTTACTGGGGGGGCGGTTAATAGTTTAAAAAAAAGTCATGATGATTTGTTGGTGGGAAAGTCATCCCATTGTGTGCGACAACATTTCCGGATATTAAAGAAAAGTAAATCAGACCTCTGAGGGCTTTGTGATGCAATGGCAATGTCCCTACTCTTCAGCCAGGAGGCCTGGCTTCAAGTCCCACCTACTCCAGTGGTGTGTAACAAAATATCTAAACAGTTTGGTTAGGAAATAGTATAAAACAGACCCTGAGGGATTCTTGTGGTGTAGTGGCAATGCCTGTACCTCTGGGCTGTGGAGGCCTGAGTTCAAGTCTCACCTGCTCCAGGAGTGTGTCATAACAGGTTAATTAGTGGACCCCAAATGGCTACACAGACATTTTACTGGTGGAGGTTGATATGTTAAAAACAAAGTAAACATCACAGTGAATTGGTCGTGGAAGCTAGTCAGTTGTATGTAAGATTACTTCCAGAGGTAAAACATAAAGCAGACCCAGCTCCATTTTGGTTTAGCCCCTCCCTGCTCTCCCTACCCTGCCCTCAATTTAAATGGGTTGAATTGCTTGACACAGACTTTGAATGTGAAAACCTGTAGTCAGTTCTTCTATAACATGATAGTTCTGTTCTCGTGCAATCCCGTGTTATAAGAAAATCGCTTAATAGCAATGCCATTTCAACTAATGGGGCCAAAATCGCATTATAACCAATACACACTTTAACAGTTCACACTTTAAAAACAGTGTCCCCAATTCATCAAGTGTGTTATAATGAAATAGTGTTAACGAAACGCATGTTATAGCAGAATGACCTGTAATTGGCGACACTGATGTTTTACTGGTGGTGGTTAATAGCTACAAAAAAGTCATGGTGATTTGGTGATGGGGAAAAGATGTGTATAAAAGCACATCTGGGTATGAAAAAGAAGGAAGAGTGGCAATGTGCATACCTCTCGACAAGTCCCACCTGCTCCAGTAGTGTGTAATAATAGCTCTGAACAGGTTGGTTAGTAAATTATACAAAGCAGATGCAGTTCCCTCACATTCAATGCTTTGCATTGCCTGTAATGGGTGTTGCATTTAAATTATTCACTTGGAAACGTGGAATAATGCTGGTGGTGCTCAATAGAAGAAAGAAAAAAAAACACAGTGATTTGGTGATGGGGGAAAAAAAACGTTCAGTTGTACATAAGAGCTCTTCTGGACAAAAAAGGAGACCAGATTCAGGGACGGGTCTGTCTATTCCAGGTGGGGATTAGCCTATGCACACCATGAATAGAGGTCCTATTTTGGTGTTCAACAATAAATGATGTTTTTTATCATTCTGACTTTCTGACTTATTAGAGTATTCAAAACAAACTGGATCCGAAATGTTAACTGTTTCTCTCTCCACAGATGCCACCAGATGTGCTGAGTTTCTCCAGTATTATTTGTTTTATTTTTGTATCCTTAGAAGCAGATTATCCAGTCATTATCACACAGGTGTTCAGGGGTGGATGTAGATTGGTTGCAGCATTTCCTACATGATAACCGTCATGTGTCCTGGGACATGTTATGCTTGTGAAAGGCAAATCTTCTTTTGGCAAGCCAGCATTACGCAATCACATTAAATATTTTGTTTTGTCAGCAACTCTGCTGGTCTCTCACTTCTTTTAGCTGAGGTTAGCACCCTATATTCAAAGGGCAGGCAGTGTGAAACCCACTTCAGCTTGACCAGCCCAGCAATACTGTGTGATCTTTCCAGTATTTGAGTTTCTACTGTAGTCCTGGTCGCCCTGTTATATTAAACTGGAGATGGTTCAGAAGAGATTTACCAGGATGTTGCAGAGAATGGAGGTATAAAAATAGACTGGATAGGCTGGGGCTTTTTTCACTGCAGCATAGGAGATTTAGAGGTGACCTTACGGAGGTTTATAAAATCATAAAGGGTATAGATAAGGTGGATGACAAGGCTCTTTTCCCTAGGGTGGAGGAGTTCAAAACTAGGGGGCTTAATTGTAAGGTGAGAGGAGAAAGATTTAAAAAGGACAGATTAGATTAGATTACAATGTGGAAACAGGCTCTACGGCCCAACAAGTCCACACCGACCCACTGAAGCGCAACCCATCCATACCTCTACCCCTACATTTACTCCTTACCTAACACTACAGGCAATTTAGCATGGCCAATTCACCTGACCTGCACATCTTTGGACTGTGGGAGGAAATCGGAGCACCCGGAGGAAACCCACGCAGATATGGGGAGAACGTGCAAACTCCACACAGTGGAGCCTGAGGTGGGAATTGAACCCGGGTCTCTGGCGCTGTGAGGCAGCAGTGCTAACCACTGTGTCACTGTGCCGCCCACGAATATAAACAGAAATACAGCAGGGATCGAAACAGCATTTTAGCGAGCTGCATCGTTGGACTTGATCAGCAGAAATGGCAGCGGTGGGACCTCAGGGAAAATGTTTTTATACAGAGAGTGATTTATGTGTGGAATGAACTTCCAGAGGAAGCGATAGATGCAGGTGCAGTTACAATAATAAAATCCCTACAGTGTGGAAACTGACCCTCCAAAGAGACACCCACCCACACCCATTCCCCTGACTCATGCACCTATCACTCTGGGCAATTTAGCGTGGCCAATTCACCCTAACCTGCACATCTTTGAACTGTGGGAGGAAACCCACACAGCCATAGGGAGAACATGCAAACTCTACACAGAGAGTCACCTGAGGCTGGAATCAAACCCAGGTCCCTGGTGCTGTGAGGCAACAGTGCTAATCACTGTGCCACCATCCCGCCCCAACGTTCGAAAGAAATTTGGATAAGTTCATGAATAGGAAATGTTTGGAGGGATATGGACCAAATGCAGGGAGGTGGGACTAGTTTAGTTTGGGAAACCTGATTGACATGGACTAGTTGGACCAAGGGGTCTGTTTCTGTGCTGTATGACTCTATGATTCCCCTGCCCCAGTCGCTGTCATCCACCACTTTTTTGCCTATGATTTTGTAGCTAAGTGCCCAATGATGCTCAGCTTGTGTTGCCACTGTAGAGATCGCCAATGATTATAGGGGAGGAAGGGAATAAAGAACGTTTGATTGGTAATGTTTTGCCAGAAGAGGTTCTGAATGTTGAAAAACAGCTTCTGACTCCAGAGGAAAAGGTAGATCAACATTCATCAGCTTTGAGAAGAACATTTTATTGCTAAGCATATTGTTTATATAACAGAAATACAACAAAAGCAAAGAAGATGAGAGATGTATGAAGAAACATCACATTAACTCAAAAAACCCAATCAAAATTTTCACATTGATGTGGAACAAAAATAATATAAAATATGATATAAAGCCCACATACAGATTTTCCAAGTCCAGGTTTTCACGGTAAAAAAGAGTGAAGTAAATACCAAGAAGCAAATCCACAGCACAATCGTTAACAATAGACATTGAGGTATAAATATTTTTGTGTTTCTTTTATATATTTATTAAGTTGACCAACAAGTGCTTGGATACCCTACAGAACTCACCCGCACTTTGTGTGAAAGTAGAGTCGCACTCGACAAACAATGTATAGCAAAAGAAACCCCAGGTGGATCGAGAATGCTAACCATGTATTTAATGATGACCACTGTTTCTAAAGAGAAAATATTCATGCGACTTAGAAATACTAGCGAAGGTGGGGAGGGGGCGGGGAGAGAGACAGAGAGGGAGACAGAGCAGAAATTCTATACCTAGATGATAACAATTGTGTCAGCTTCTTTACAAAATAAAAAAAAAACATTACACCTTTGCACCAGGGTTCTCATCTAAACCACATTCACCCTCAGGTCTCCACGGGAAAGTTATTGCAAAAAAAAACTTTGCAAAAGTTTGGAGCTATACAAATACCCAAAAAGTTTAAACTGAAAATGTATGTACAACAGTTCTAACTACAAAGTACACAGCTATATAATAATGTAATAAAATTATGTAAACAAATTGTGTTTTTATTCCTTGACACAGTTGTGATGATTTGAATGATTTGAAAATGCATACCTTTCAGGTTTGTATTTTTTTAAATATATATTTATATATAATTAGGATGAATGCTTGAGTGACCTTAAACAGCATTTCCCCTTGAAATCCAGTAAAAGTGATGACAGAGAGAAGGAGAGAGAGAGAGAGACAGACAGACAGATAAAGCACACATTAACCAAACTAAATCAATAAAATTAAAACTCATCATGTTACGTTTGGCCAGCGAACATACTTCTTTCTCATCAAAACTGAACACCATATTGTATATGATGTGGTTAATTTTATTTTTTCTTTTGAATGTGCATGCACCACAGTCATTTACTGAAACTCAGAACCACAGCTATGGTTTTTAATTAGCTGTTTTCTAACTAGCACAGTCTAAGAGTAATATGTTGTACAATTAACAGCTCTTAAACAGCAAGGTGGTCACCTCAGTTGAAGATTGGCACAGACCTGTTTGATCTGTGTATGTCTCCCGCTTTTGTCTCTGTTCTTCATCTGTCTCTTGTTTGTTCAATGTTCATATACCTAAGTACAACTTTTATTGCGGACAGCAAATCATAAGGAGGACACCACAATTTGAGATGTAGAAACGATACAAAGTTGAACGGCCAAAAGTCCCGTTTTCCAAGAGGAGGAGGAGGCAATAGAGGGAGTGGGGCTGGTGGGGGAGGCTTGGGGGGGGAGACAGAATCTGACCGTAGACATACACGCACACACGCGCACACACACACACATACACACAGCCAACAATCCCCACATCTCCCCTCTTTCCCAACCTCCACCTCCACCCCCCCAAACCCACACATAACTCCATCTCTCCCAAGGTCCACATAATTAGCTGGTCACTATCTACACATAGGTCGCAATTACATGCTCCACACGGCAAAGAGCAAGAAAAGGTGTTTTTTTTTCAAAATAAAAAGACAAAATTCAGTACACAGCTTTTACAACCAGATCAAAAGAAGAATCTCGAGAAAATGTGAAATGTCACAAAGTCTTAACAGTCGCATCCAGGATTAAAAACCGAGGAGGCCGTGGATGTATTCTCTAGCTGGAGGTTCATTCACCAGAATACAACACTCTGCTCTCTGTGACAGCTCCGTGTGTGTGCATGTGTGTGTCTGTGTGTGTTTATTGTCTTAAAGCAGGTACAGCATCACTCTGCAAGTTCATTGTCTTTTTGTTTGACACAGTGCATATCCAAGTTGTATTTGGAGTTTGTACTTTCATTTCCCCAAAAGAGTTTATCTTTTCATTTATTGTGTGTTTAAAATCTAAGTTGAGTGGCAGATTTGCACTGTCAGAATTCACATATATATATATATATTTCTGTATAATATATATTTTTGATTGTGTCTCCTTTTTTGTGTCATATTGTTGTTCAATTCTCCTTCCCCTCTTTTGTTAGTTTGTTTTCTTTTGTCCGCTCTACACATAATACTCTTTATCCTTGTTTTTGTGCTTCTTACTGCTGCCTTTAGCGCTCTGCTGTTTCTCCTTGACAACAGAGCCGTTGGTCTGTGCGGAGTTGCTGATATAATTGCGAGTCTCGTCCACCCGGTAGGAGCCTTCATCTCTGTTGCGGTACTTGTACATGGCATAGAGGAGGATCAGGATGCAGAGAGCTGCTGCCGCCACAATCCCCACCACCATCCCGGTCGTGCTGCTGGATTCCCGCACCACCTCTGAGGCCCCAGGGCCCCGGCGCACTCCCGGCTCCGTGGGGTTGGCTGTGGGTACATTACGGAACATGGGTGAGGTGACTAGGGGACTCTTCAGCTTTGTACTGTCTACCTCGTACGCGGTGGGCAGGGGAACCAACACCAAGCCGGGGTAGGGCTTCTGCTCACGCGTGTTCAACTTGCCCGCGGGCACTTTGGGCAACTTTCCGGGTGGCGCGGAGACTGCGGAACTGAGCAGCTCAGGGGGAGAGGCCGTGGTAGCAGTCCTACCGGATTCAGACGCTTTGCTAGGTCTAAAGTCCTTGTACTCCCACTTGGGTGCGTGCGCTTTGTAGCCACCTTCAAAGGCCGATGTGGACAAGGTCTTATCTGTTACCAAGGACAAGGTGGTGTGAAAATCTTCATCATCAGTAGGGGGTAGATTAGAGTCAAGTGCCTCCCCTGAGCCATAACCAGATATCACCAAGCCAGCATCACAATCACCGTGGTCCTGCTCCGACAGGCAAGGTAACCCCACCTCAGGGATCATGGACAGGGAATCTTTGGTGTTCTCAATAATGGTGAGAAGGGGACGGAAGGTAGGGAGGAGGGAGATGAAGGGTGCACGAGTGGCGAGAGGAGGGATTGCTAAGGCCTCTTCTGTCACTACAGGGAAAACTAATTCACCTCCTAGGATTGAAGGAGAAAGAAGCAAGTTAGAGACGAGAGACATGCTCGATCTTCCACACATACGCACGTTTCTCTCCGGCCAAAGTAAAACCAAACCAAAGTCACACCACACAGAGATGCAATAGCTGAAAGGAAAGCACAGCCCTTAAACTTCCTCAGAGCACAGCAAATCAAAAGTAAAAAAACTTGACACTAAACATTACAGTTTAAACATCAAGATTCAACACACACTTAACATAAGCAGTTATAGAGGAAAATGAATCAGAGTTTTTTTTATTATAAATGAAATTAACACACACACACACTAAAAAAAAAGCAATCCGGCCTACAGTACATCCAAGAAAGAAGAGAGGATATATATATATATACACACATATATATATATATGGTTTTATATATATACATTTACAGAAAAAATATATACCATGTAATTCTTCATCAACTTACATCAACAAATTGCCCGCATGATTTTGGCATGAAGAAAGAATTTATAAAAAAGAAAGTTGTGTAAGATGCTTTTGGACAAGATTTCTATATTGTTGTTGTGTTTGTACTTAGCAAAAAAAGTTGCTCGTTGACAAAATGATCACAAGGGGAGGCAACATCACATATACATCCACACCACACAACATGAAAAGTAACTCTGTACTAATAGATTATTCTTTACTGCTGTCGTCCGTTTTTAAAATATTTTAGGTATTACAAAAAAAAGACTGTACATTGTTTAATCTCGAACATCTCTTTTTGCTTGTTAAATATCTACAAATCTAACACTTTCCTTTATTTTTCAAAATCTTTTACGCTGATATATATTTTCCTTTTTAAATTAAATCCTCTTTTGTTTTTAAATGTCTTTTCCTATTCTGACTTTGAAAGACTGGACGACTGATACTGTACATTTTTGTCAACGCTGCTAAAAGTTTTGGGGGGAGGTGGGGAGGTGGTGGAGGAGATGAAGGAGTGAGTGGGTGGGTGAGGAGGGGGTGGTGTGAAGGGAAGGGAAATGGTCTGTTTTAAAATGCTTTTTTTTTCAGATTCCACCCTATGAGTGCACTATGTGGGGGATGAAAATGACAGGAATGAACGTGTATAAAAGTTGCCATGTCCAGGTAAAGGTGGGACGTAGCGTTCTGCCAGCGTTAGAGCTTTTAGCTGTAAGGAAGGGATGGGGGATATACAAACAAATGAGCATATACATGCCCATCTATGGAAAAAAAACATAACTCTAACACTGACATTTCACAAACCCTAAACTGCAACTTCTTCATCATGCAGTCCATAGAGAGAGCAAGAGAGAGAGAGAAAGATAAATATTCTTTTTTAAAAAAAAACTTTTAACAGCTTTTCCCGAAAAAAATAAATAATCATTAAAATCGTTCCAACTGCTCCCTCTACGTGAAACCACTTCAAACCGTGTGCACTGTAACTCTTCAACTTTGTTTTCCCACAATCTCCATGTGCTCCTTTAGCTGAAAATATTTCACTGGGTGCCAATGAATCCTGAGCATATCTTTCTCCTTTCTCGCCATTCTGGCAGGAATCAGCGACTAGGTGGAATTGGGGAATGTGGACAAAAGGCCCAAGTAAAATACACATGAAAAAGAATGTAAAAACAGCCATCCCATATGGAAGCAAACTTGAAGTTTGACTGGGAGAAAGGGAACAAAGTCCACTGTGACTGGCCAGGAAAGGAGGTCTTATGATGTTGGTATCGCCTGGTAGATGTCTTGGATTCGAAAGGGTAAAACCAGAATTCCAGGGTAATTATGGCGCAGTGTTAGCACCCCTACCTCTGAGCTTGGAGGTCCCAGTTTGAGTCCACTTGCTCCAGAGTTGTGTTGTATCATTCCTGAACTGGTTGCATCATAGGAAGTTACTATGCAGTTACGGCAAGTAATGAGGAAAAGTAACTGAATCCAAGAGCAGGGAGCTTATGCTTCAGGACATTGATAGGACCACGTCTGGAGTACTGTGTATAGTATTGATCACCAGACTTACAGTAGTACTTTAAAGCATTGGAAGAAGTTCAGAGAAGGGTGGCATGGTGGCTCAGTGGTTCAGTGGTTAGCACTGCTGCCTCACAGCACCAGGGCCCCAGGTTCAATTCCTGCCTTGGGCAACTGTCTGTGTTGAGTTTGCACATTCTCCCCGTGTCTGCATGGGCTCCCTTTGGGTGCTCCAGTTTCCTCCCACAGTCCAAAGATGTGCAGGTCAGGTGAATTGGTGATGCTAAATTGCCTGTAGCGCTAGGTGAATTAGTCAGAGGGAAATGGGTCTGGGTGGGTTACTCTTCGGAGGGTCGGTTTGGACTGGTTGGGCTGAAGGGCCTGTTTCCGCACTATAGGGAATCTAAGGTTTACGAGACTAATTCCTGGAATGAGCAGATTGCCTTATTAGGAAACATGAGAAAGAGATGGCCTTTTTCAATCCTTAGGGGACTTTTCTGATTGGATGCTGAAAGGATGTTTTCTGTTGTGGGAGAATCTAGAACTAGGAGTCACAGTTTAAAAGAGAAGGGGGTGCACATTTATAACAGAGATGGGGAACCATTTTTTCTCTCAGAGGGTTGTGAGTATTTGGAATTCCCTTCCTCAAAAAGGCAGTGGATACAGAAGCTTTAGATATTTTTAAGGCAGAGGGAGATTATTGGGAATAGACTGAGGGGTGAACTTCTTGACGTTTATAAAATCATGAGGGGCGTGGATAGGGTGAATAGTCAAGGTCTTTTCCTCAGGGTAGGAGTCCAAAACCACAGGGCATAGGTTTAAGGTGAGAGGGGAAAGATTTTAATGGGACCTAAGGGGCAACTTTTTCAGGCACAGGGTAGTGCGTGTATAGAACAAGCTGTCAGAAGAAGTGGCGATGGTGGGTACAGCTACAACATTTAAAAGGCATCTGGATGGGTATATGAATATGGGAAAGTGAGGACTGCGGATATTGGAGATCAGAGTCGAGAGAGAGGTGCTGGAAAAGCACAGCAAGTCAGGCAGTATCCGAGGAGCAGGAGAATCAACGGTTCAGGATGATGAAGGGCTTATGCCTGAAACGTTGATTCTCCTGCTCCTCGGATGGTGCCTGAACTGCTGTGCTTTTCCAGCACCACACTCTTGACTCTGGGTATATGAATAGAAAGGGCCAAATGCTGACAGATGGGACTAGATTAATTTAGGACAGCATGGATCAGAGGGCCTGTGCTACTGTAAGACTCTACCATGGGCGGCACGGTGGCACAGTGGTTAGCACTGCTGCCTCACAGCGCCAGAAACCTGGGTTCAATTCCCGCCTGGGGCAACTGTCTGTGTGGAGTTTGTACATTCTCCCCGCGTCTGCGTGGGTTTCCTCCGGGTGCTCCGGTTTCCTCCCACAATCCAAAAATGTGCAGGTTAGGTGAATTGGCCATGCTAAATTGTCCTTAGTGTTAGGTGAAAGGGTAAATGTAGGGGAATGGGTCTGGGTGGGTTGCTCTTCGGAGGGTCGATGCAGACGTGTTGGGCCAAAGGGCCTGTTTCCACACTGTAAGTAATCTAATCATATTGAATGGTGGAGTAGGGCTCAAAGGGCCGAGTGGACTACTTCTGTTCTTTGTGCGAGAAGAACATTTCTACCTTGAGGTTCCATCTGCTCCATAGGTGTTTAAGAACCCCTCTGAACAGGTTCGTGAGAAATATAGTCATCCGCACATTGTAGGGATGACATATAAAACCAGAATTCTGGATGCATTCAGACAGTAAAAAACATTTGGTCTTGTTTATACTGGAGTCAATGGACCAACACGGTACACGTGGATGCATATCAAGGTGGTTTGACAGCGTTTGGCCGAAGTGGGGAGGTCAGGCACAGGCTGGAGTTGGGGAAGGGGTGGGTGCACGATGGGGTGGAAGTGTGGGAGGCATCCAATCTGCCCTGATCCACCGCCTCATCCAAGCTGTGAAAGAGATTTGCTTCAACAGGCCGATCGCCACGGTAACCATCCGGCAAAGGGAGAAACGGGCATTTTCTGGATAAATACGTATTTTAAAAAAAAATCCCCCAGCCACCCCTCCCACCCCACCGTATGGAATCTGCTGTCACGCATTGAAGTGGTTTGACCCTCACAGAAAAAAAGAAGAAAATTATCAGCACAAATATTTTGGTTTTTTTTCTCAATAAAATGTTAATCAGAATCCAAAAAAAACTTCACAATTTTAAAAAAGAAACAAAGGCACCCAAACATTAAAAAAGTTGACAAAAACAATGACTTGTTTCCCCCAGAAACTGGGAGGAAAGTCTAAATCAAAGCAAAATATTTTAACCCCTTCACCTCCTCAACACATTCTTCATAGAAAACCAGCCAAGTACACAGCTACAGAGAGTAAATGGGAACTCAAATATTTCCTGGTGAATTGAGGCGACTTTATCTCTCATTTACTGCAATTTCTCCTTAAATTTTACTTTGTTTTTAAATGAGAGAGAGAGAGAGAAAAAAAAACTTTTGAAAATTTTCTGTGTGTAAAAGTGAGTGCGGTCTGGTTGTACGTCAATACAGAGGTTGAAGAATTGGCTGAAAGTGGGGTCATCTTTATTGCAAGTGTTAATAATGCATGCTTAAAGTAAGTTGCATTTAGGGCAAGTTTGAGAACAGAACAGCAAGCTAGAGCAAAGGTTAGCAGGAGAGAGAAAGGTCAAAGGTTAGGAGAGCACAGTGTTTTTATATTAAACAGCATCATTTGGCAAGTCATTCTGGGGGAGGGGGGGAGGGGGGAGGCAAGAAAGGGGGTTGGCAGGGGAATTGCAATAATTCCACAAAACAGCACTAAGTTTTGCAAACACAGGAAAACATCTTCAGAAGATATCACAAATACATTGGTTTCTTTTTTCTCCAATTGCTTAATTTCTGAACGTCTGGTCAAATTGACCATTTTCACAGCTGCAAATGCTTTTCACAAAAGGAATCTGTCCTATCTCCAGATGCTGATTAGTACCAGTGATAAACATGGCTTGTCCCAGACATTAGCGCACACTGTGAAGCCAAATGGATTAAGCTATGGGTTTTTTTTTCGCAAACTCCCTACTTGCTCTGAGGATGGAAACTCACTCCCCCCTCTGCGCACCCCAATTCCACAGCACGACGCAAATTAAATTTCAAAACTTAGCCACCTTCTGCGCCTCACATTTATTTCCCAAGGGGAGCTTCTGATCTGACACTCAAGCCATCAGCAATGCCACCTCGGTAACACCAACCCAATTCACTGCTGTCTCAGCTCATCCACTGTGGAAGCCTTCACTCATGCTTTCATGCCTTACTTGAGAAGGGTGGCAGTTTAGACAAGGTTCACTAGATTGGTTCTGGAGATGAGGGGCTTTTCTTATGAAGAGAGATTGAGTAGTTTACTGTCTTGAGTTTAGAAAAATGAGAGGATGTCTAAATGAGAATGACAAAGCAGACACAAGGCAGATGCTTCTGCATGTGGGACAATTTAGAATAAGAGGTCATAAGTCATAGATAAGGAAGCAGGTTTGAAACAGAGATGAGGAGGAATTAGGTCTTTCGGAGGGTTCATGGAATTCAATACCCCAGAGTCTGATGAATGACAGGGCAATGAATATATTTAAGGAGGAAGTGGATGTGGTTTTCATCAGCAATGGGTTAAAGGGTTCTGACAGCATACACCTTTTGTAAAACCTGTACCTTTGGCCAAACATTTGGTGATTTTACCAACTTCCCTGGAATGATATTGCCTTGTTATGTGGACCTCTGAGGTGGCAGGAGTCTGAAAACCAGGAGTGGACAATGGGCACTCCGATTGGAGTGCACAGAACATCTGAAGGGGCTATGTTGCTTAGAGGGACTGTTGCTGATAACTCCCTACATGGCTCAGTATCATAATGGAATGACCCTGGGAAGCAGCTTCAGAGGTTTCATTATCTTAAAGCGGAGACATCAATATAACTTGTTTGCCGCTGTTGCTTTTGTTCGTTATTCCCAAGCAGAGAATTTCTGGAAGGATAGCAGGAGAGATGGCCATTCAGCCTCTTTAGCTCTCTGTCCTAGCATTCAATCAAATCTGACTGATCTGTATCTTAACTCCATTTACCGGCCTTGACTCCATTTCCTTTAATGCATTTGTCAACTAAAAACCAACTGCTGCAGTTGCCTGAATTGGCAGTGAGCATTCCAACACCAATTAAATGGAATAGCTGAGTGGGTAATGACAGCTCCAATTCCATGCCCCTGTATCTGTGGCTATCTGCCAACCATTAATCAGCCTGGCGACGTTCAACTGAAGAATCTGCCAGCAACTCTCCATCGGACAAGGTTCGTTCCTGGCTGGCAAGAAGTATCAATTTGGCTATTGGTCACTATTGGTGGCACAGTGGCTCATTGGTTAGCACTGTTGCCTCACAGTGCCAGAGACCTGGGTTCGAATCCAACCTTAGGCAACTGTCTGTGTGGAGTTTGCACATTCTCCCCGTGTCTGTGTGGGTTTCCTCCAGTGCTCCAGTTTCCTCCCCCAATCCAAAGATGTGCAGATTAAGTGAATTGCCCGTGCTAAATTGCCCATAGTATTCAGAGATGTGTAGGTTAGGTGCATTAGTAATGTAATTGTGCATCTTCTGTGGAGGGTCGGTGTGGACTTGTTGGGCTGAAGGGCCTGTTTCCACATTGTAGGGATTCTATGAACCTGTGGCCATTATTTCAGTGGTGAGTGTTGCAGACATTAGACCTCAGACCGATGCAGGTTTATATCTTCAGTGTGCTTTAAAGTGTCTGTTCCACGCTCCTTGTTGTAGTCTCTGGCAATCTCTCTATTTCATTAGACTTCTCTCTCAAGTTGCAGACCTGGTCAGTCTGTTATACTACTGGGGGAGAGTGGTGCTGTCCAAGGTGCTGCCCGTCAGCGAAGGTGGAGGAAGAGGCCATGTGGCTGATAGCCAAACATCATAAAACTGCATCAAACGTCTTTTCATTTTCAAATTGGTGTAACAAGGTAGTCTGTCATAAACTTGGAAGCATTTTATTAAAGAATAACTTTATTCATACATGAGATCTGAGCATCTGGGCCAGCATTTACTGATAGTTTGGGGCTAGTGGATGGGTTCAATGATGGTAACACCATTGAAATCCAAGAAGTGATGGCTAGATTGTCCCCTGTTGGAGATGGACATTGCCTGGAACTCTTATGCCATGTGTGTAACTTGCCACTTTCCAGCCCAACCCTGAATATTGTCCACATCTTGCTGCATTTAACCACCAACAGTATCTGAGGAATCGTGAATGGTGCTGAACGTTGTGCAATCATCAGTGAACATTTCCATCTTTGACCTTATGATGGAGTGAAGAACATTGATGAAGCAGCTGAAGATGGTTGGGCCTAGGACACTACCCTAAGGAACTCCTGCAGAGATGTCCTGGAGCTGACATAACTGACCTCCAACAGTCACAACCATCTTCAGCTATGACTCCAACCAGCAAAGAACTTGCCCCCTGAGAACCATTGATTCTAATTTTGTTAGGGATGCTTGATGCCACACTCAGTCAAATGCAGCCTTGATGTCAAGGGCTGTAATTTGCACCTCACCTCAGGAAATCAGCTCTCTTGTTCATGTTTGAACCAAGGCTGTAATGAGACCGGGGCTGAGTGAGACTGGTTGAACCCAAACTGGTTAACCCTTCCATCACTTTACTAATGATGGAGAGTAGACTGATGGGGCAGTAATTGGCTGGTTGAATTTGTCCTGCTTTTTAAAAACAGCTGGGCAATTTTCCACATTGTCAGGCAGATGTCCAGATTACAGAGGAGGAAGTGCTGGATGTCTTGAAATGGTTAAAGGTGGATAAATCCCCAGGACCTGATCAGGTGTACCCAAGAACTCTGTGGGAAGCTAGAGAAGTGATTGCTGGGCCTCTTGCTGAGATACTTGTATCATCGATAGTCACAGGTGAAGTGCCGGAAGACTGGAGGTTGGCAAACGTGGTGCCACAGTTTAAGAAGGGTGGTAAAGACAAGCCAGGAAACTATAGATCAGTGAGCCTGACATCGGTGGTGGGCAAGTTGTTGGAGGGAATCCTGAGGGAAAGGAGGTACATGTATCTGGAAAGGCAAGGACTGATTCGGGATAGTCAACATGGCTTTGTGCGTGGGAAATCATGTCTCACAAACTTGATTGAGTTTTTTGAAGAAGTAACAAAGAAGATTGATGAGGGCAGAGCAGTAGATGTGATCTATATGGACTTCAGTAAGGCGTTCACAAGGTTCCCCATGGGAGACTGATTAGCAAGGTTAGATCTCACGGAATACAGGGAGAACTAGCCATTTGGATAAAGAACTGGCTCAA
>NC_057719.1:8527349-8635679 GCF_004010195.1 Chiloscyllium plagiosum
CGTCGGAGGCTGAGGGGTGACCTTATAGAGGTTTACAAAATTATGAGGGGCATGGATAGGATAAATAGACAAAGTCTTTTCCATAGGTTCGGGGAGTCCAGAACTAGAGGGCATAGGTTTAGGGTGAGAGGGGAAAGATATAAAAGAGACCTAGGGGGCAGCTTTTTCATGCAGAGGGTGGTACGTGCATGGAATGAGCTGCCAGAGAAAGTGGTGGAGGCTAGTACAATTGCAACATTTAAGAGGCATTTAGACGTGTATATGAATAGGAAGGGTTTGGAGGGATATGGGCCGGATGCTGGCAGGTGGGATTAGGTTGGGTTGGGATATCTGGTCGGCATAGATGGGTTGGACCAAAGGGTCTGTTTCCATGCTGTACATCTCTATGACTCTATGACTCTATGTTGTAGGGGCTTGGCTATGGGAGCGGCATGTTATTAGAGCACAAGTCTTCAGTGCTATTGCCAGAATGTTGTCAGGACCCATAGCCTTTGCGGTATCCAGTGTCTCCAACTGTTTATTGAAATCATGTGGAGTCAATCAAATTGACCCAAGACTGGCATGTGTGATCTGGGGACCACTGGAGGAGGCCGAGATGGATTATCCACTTGGCATTTCTTGCTGAAGAATATTGCAAATGCTTGAGCCTTTGCACTGAGGTGTTGGGCTGTCCCATTATTGAGGATGGGGACATTTGTGGAGATCCCATCTCTTCTTGGTTACAGGACTATCCAGCACCATTCATGACTAGATAAGAACCTAAGACCTAGGAGCAGGTGTAGGCAAATCGGCCCCTTGAGCCTATTCTAGCATTTAACACAATCATGGCTGATCTCATCTTGGCTTCAACTCCACATTCCCACTTATTCTCCATAACCTTTCAACCTGTTACTGATTAAATATTTGTCTATATCCTCCTTAAATGCAGTCAGTGTCCCAGCATTCATGCACCAGGGGTAGTGAATCCCACAGATTCATGATCCTTTGAGAGAAATAATTCCTCTTTATCTCAGTGTTAAATCTGCTACCCTTTATCCTAAAGATATGATCTCTCGGTCTAGATTGCCCCAGGTAAGAGACTATTTTCTCTGTGTCTACTTTGTTCATCCCTTTTAGTACCTTGTTTACCTCAATTAAATCAACTCTCATCCTTCTAAACTTGAGACAGTGTAGGTCCAAACTGCTCAATCCCTCCTCATATTTCAAGCCCTTCATCTCTAAGGATCAATCAAGTCAACCTTCTGTGTAATAGGGGACTATGGAGCTTCGATCTGATCCATTCACTGTGGGATCACTTAGCCTGGTCTACTGCATACAGCTCCTGTTGTTCAGTATGCAGGTTTTCCTATGTCGTAGGTTCACAAGGTTGACACGTCATTTGTAAGAACTTGTCATTGAGTCAGGGTTGATCCCCTTCTTGGATAGTAATGGTTGAGTGGGGAATATGCCAGGCCATACGGTCACAGATTGCAATTGAATATAATTCTGCTGCAGTTGGAGCTCACGTGGATGCCTAGGTTTGGGTTGCTAGATCTGTTTAAAGTCTGTCCCATTTAGCACAGTGACAGTGCCACACAACGCGATGGGTCATCTGATATTGTGATGGGCAAATACATCTGCTGGGTGGCCAACTGTGGGGTAGGTGGATGGGGGGGAAATGTGTGTGTTTGTGTCCCTATCTGTGTGTGTCTCTGTGCGTGTGTCTCAATGTGAGTACATTTGTGTGTGTCTGTGCGTATGTGTGTGTTTGTGTTTGTGTCTCTGTGTGCGCGCATGTGTGTGTTTGTGTTTGTGTGTGTGTGGTCTTGCAGGGGACTGTGGTTGGAGGCTGGAGATCATTGTATGAGATTTCCAGGACCATGTCCAACTAGAATTTGCAATAACAAGTCTTCAGCCTTCCCTGCTCACCATGGTGAGATATCTCAATGTGGAATTGATTGTTTGCAAATAAAATGAGGAAACAGGCTGGAGCTCAATGAGAAGACAGTGAGGGATGACTTCGGCAGAGGTCTATGAGATTATGAAGAGGTTGATGTAAAAACAGTTACTCCCCATGAATATAAGATAATCACGAATAAACCCAATGGAGAGTTCAGGAGAAATGTCTTTAACTACAGGGGAGTGACAATGTAACAGGGAGCATAGTTCTGGTCAAGAGGAACTTCAACCAACATACTGATGGGACCAAGTGAAGCAACAGCAATTGGAACATACATCATGCCAGGTGTTGTTGGGCCGAATGGCCTGTTGCTGTTCTATAATTGTTATCTGTTACTTTTTTGTGATCATCCAGCTATCACTCAGCTCATTCACTCGATCATCCCTCCCCCTCTCCCACTTTCCTAAACATCAAGACTCAAGCCTTCCTGACTTGGAACGATATCAGCGTTCCTTCAGTGTCGCTGGGTCAGAGTTCTGGGCCTCCCAAGTTAACAGCACTGTCAGTGAAACCTACAGCAGCAGTTCCACCTCCTTCCTGATGCTAATTGTCAAACCAATGATACCCACATTTGGTGAACTAATAAAGAAACAGCTGTACATTGTGTGGGAGTATTAACAGTGAGAATTCTGGCTGATTTCATCTTTATACGTCGAGGGAAGACAGCTGGGTGGATATTCTGGCTGACCCCTGGCAAACCCTGATGAGTCATGTATTAATTTCAGCATGCCAAGTATGAAGACATACTGATTTTATTTTTTTTATTCACTCACAGGATGTGAACCTTTCTGGCTAGGCCAGCATTTACTGCCCCATTCTGAAATGCCCAGAGGGCAGTAAAAGGTCAACCACATTGCTATGAGTTCGGTAGGCCAGACCAGGTGAAGATGACAAGTTTCCCTCCCAAAAGTGAACCAGTGTTTGAATCAAACAGCATGTTCCGACAAAAAAAAACAGACGGTGCTGGAGAAGCTCAGCAGGTCTGGCAGCATGTGTGGAGACAGAATCAAAGTTAATGCTTGTGAGTCTCATATGACTCTTTGGAATATATCTCTCAAGCTGTTCAGAATAGGTAGAGGACAGACTGCACTCACACAGCTTGTTTTTGCAAACTCAAAGCAATTCGCCCACTGTTGGACATGATTGGGAAGCACTTGCTGAACAATCCAAAGTGTGCTGATGGTTATGCTAATAACAAGGTTAAAATAATCAGTCATAGAGCCACAGAAATGTACAGCACGGAAACAGACCCTTTGGTCCAACCTGCCCATGCCAACCAGATATACCAACCCAATCTAGTCCAACACCCACCCCATATCCCTCCAAACCCTTCCTATTCATATACCCATCCAGATGCCTTTTAAATGTTGCAATTGTACTGGCCTCCACTCTTAGGTCATAAACTCATAGAGATGTACAGCACGGAAACAGACGCTTCGGTCCAACTCGTCCATGCTGACCAGATATCCTAACCTAATCTAGTCCCATTTGCCAGCACTTGGCCCATATCCCTCTAAACCCTTCCTATTCAGGCTTGATGGACTGAATTGCCTACTCTTTAAACATTTTAAAAAAATCTATCAATCTCAACCTCGAATATATTCAATGACTCAGCTCATCTCTGGGGTCGAGAATTCCAAAGATTAAAGATTCATTGGGAGTAGAAATGTCTCCTCATCCTCAACTTAAGTGGCTGGTTCTTTCTGAAACTATGTCTCCTCGGTTTGGGTTTGCCCATTTGGAGAAACACCCTCTGGGCACTTGTCTCATCAAGCCTCCTTAGTATGTGATATGATTCAATAAGCTCACCCCTCATTCTTCAATATTCCAATGAGTTTAAGTTTGTTTATCCAGCCTGGGAATGCAATTCAACCTTTCCTCATGAGACAACCACTTCATCCCCGGAATCAGCCCAGTGAAACGGCTCTGAACTTCCAGAAATATAAGCATATCGCCCCTTAAATAAGGAGACTAATACAGTACACTGTAATCCAGGTGTGGTCTCACTAATGCCCTGTTGAGAGTGTGGTGCCAGAAAAGTACAGCAGGTCAGGCAGCATCCGATGAGCAGGAAAATCGACTCATCTCATTCCTGATGAAGGGCTCATGCCCGAAACGTTGATTCTCCTGTTCCTCGGATACTGCCTGACTGGCTGTGCTTTTCCAGCACCACACTTTTCGACTCTGATCGACAGCATCTGCAGTGCTCACTTTCTCCTCCATTTTGGCCCTTCTGGTCAATGTCAGTGTTTACATTCTCCAGACCACTAATCCAGAGACACTCAGGTAATATTCTGGGGACCCGGGTTCGAATCCCACTGCAACAAATAGGGGAGTTTAAATTCAATAAATATCAGGGATTAATAGTTGAATGATGACCATTACCAATTGTCAGAAAAACCCATCTGGTTCACTAATCCCTTTTAGGGAAGGAAATCTGCCATCATTACCTGGTCTGGCCTATGTGTGACTCCAGACCCACAGCAATGTGATTGATTCTCAACTGCCCTCTGGGCAATTAGGGATGGGCAATGAATGCTGGCCTAGCCAGTGATGCCCATATCCCGTGAGTGAGTTAAAGGTAAAGAGCTTTGTCTCACCTTCCTCCAATGCACAGCACCAACATATCCTAATTTAAGTCTTCTTATTTAAGGGGAGCCATGTGACATGATGGCTTAATGGTTAGCACTGCTGCCTCACAGCGCCAGGGACCTCGGTTCGATTCCAGCCTCAGGTGACTGTCTGTGTGGAGTTTGCACATTCTCCCCGTGTCTGTTTGGGTTTCCTCTGGGTGCTTCAGTTTCCTCCCACAGTCTAAAAATGTCCAAATTAGGTGAATTGGCAATTCTAAGTTGCCCGTAGTGTTCATGGGTGTGCAGGTTACATGCATTAGTCAGAGGTAAATGTAGAGTAATAGGATAGGGGTATGGGGCTGAAGGGTTACTCTTCGGAGGGTCAGTATGGACTTGTTGGGCCAAATGGCCTGCTTCCACACCGTAGGGATTCTATGAAATATGATCCTTCTGCTCTTTTCTCCCTCATGTATCCACCTCGCTTTCCTTAATACAACTGTGCTCTTTGCCCCAGCGACATTGTGAGCTACAATTTTTCCACATTCTTTCCACGCTTTGAATAAAGATTATCTCTTACACTCCATGTTAGATTAACTGACTTGTATCATACCTTCATTACCCACAGATGGATTTCTGCAGGGCCTCTGGGGATGGGCTCTGAAGTTGGAAGACTGGCAAACGTACGTGGAAAGATGTTGCGCAGTGTGCTTGATGGCATCCCGATGCCATGCCATCTTGCCAAAGGTCCATTGCTAAAGCAAGCCACTTTAGTGGCCAAATACAGGCCTCTGCCCAACGTCCTCCACCTCAACCCACCTCCCCACCCACCCCTCTTGCCCACACCTTGACTGACTCCTGTGCCATATGGGAAATTTGGCAATGGCAAACTGTGGGTGAATTAGTGGGTGATTCACTCTGGGCACACTTTGGTTCACCACCCTGGGTCTACCTGCCTGCAGCCCTCTCACCCAGGCCGTGGTACCCCAGCATCACTCCCTCCCCAAGACCACTAACCACCATCAGTCCACCCCCTCAGCCCCCAAACTCACTCCCATGCTCTCACTAAACCTGATTATGAAGGTGCTCATCTATCAATGTCTTTTCCTCTTTGAAGTGCATCCCCAGTGGCTGACCATCACCAGGGGATGGCACTACCGGAGCTGGTGCCCTTGAATTCAGCTGGCAGCTTCTGGGAGGTGTTCGCTTTATAATAGGCTGAGAGACCTGACTTCATTCCTCACAGCTCCTTCAGCTTCCTCTCCCTCAACAAGCGGCAACAATTCTCTACTTCTTCAATGGTAAACCCTTCAGGAAATGCGAAATGTCCTCTTTTTGAGGCTTGTTCAATCTTTCATGATAGTTTTAGCTTTGCCTTTCCATAATCTTTGCAGAAAATACTTCTGTTTGCTCCTCCAGCAGTCCCTGCATGTCCTTTATGGGCTCTTTGTAAGAGATTTCATGCTGTGATTGGCCCATGTCCCAATGACTTCAATAGAGTGTAGAAAGAAAGATCAGCAACATGAACCACTAACTCCTAACTCTAACTCTGTTCAACTGCAATGGAGTAAATTGAAGAGAAACTCTTTCCAATGACAACATGATTTGTAACTATATGACCAAGATTTAAGGTAATGAACAAAGAATTTTGAGGCAAAATGAGGACCATTCTTATTTTCTAACAAGGTATGAATTGTTGTGATCTGGGATGTACTTTCTGTGAGCATGCCCAGAAACATATTCTTGTAATAATTTTACAAAAGGCTATTAAGGGCTTTTGTGCCTCAGTGGTAGCATTCCTGCCTCAAGGTCAGAAGGTCTGGATTCAGGTCTCCTTCTGTCTCAGAGGTGTATGTTCAATGTTCAATGTTCAATGAACAGGTCAATTCAGATTAGGAATTGGTGAGGTGAGATGGAAATGAAAGGCGGGTATTAGAAATCTTGAAAATACAAACAGAAAGTTCTGGAGAAACTCAGCAGATCTGGCCTCATCTGTGGAGCATAGAGAAAATTTAATGTTTAGAGTCCAAGGTGACTTCTTCAGAACAATATGTCTTCTGCTTCATTGTTCCTTTAGTGTGGTCCTAGATAGACAGGATAGTGAAGAAGGTGTTTCGCATTCTTGCCTTTATTGGTCAGTGCATTGAGTATAGGAATTGGAAGGTCATGTTGAGGCTGTACAGGACATTGGCCAGGCTACTTTTCTGTGCAGTTCTGGTCTCCCTGCTATACGAAGGATGTTGTGAAATTTGAAAGGAATCAGAAAAAAATTGACAAGGATGTTGCCAAGGCTGGATGGTTGGAGCTATAGGAGAGGTTGAATAGGCTGGGGCTGTTTTCCCTGGAGCATTGCAGGCTGAGGGATGACCTTATAGAGGTTGATGAAATTATGAGGGGCGTGGATAGGGTGAATAGGCAAGGTCTTTCCTCAGGGTAGCAGAGTCCAAAACTAGAAGGGATAGGTTTAGGGTGAGAGGGGAAAGATTTAAAAGGGGCAATATTTTCACACAGTGGCTGGTGCATGTATGGAATGAGCTGCCAGAGGATGTGGTGGAGGCTGTTACAATTACAACATTTAAAAGGCATCTGGATGGGTATGTGAATAGGAAGGGTTTACAGGGATATGGGCCAAATGCTGGCAAATGGGACTGGATTAATTTAGGATATCTGGTTGGTATGGACGAATTGGACCGAAGGGTCTGTTTCCGTGCTGTACATCTCTATGACTCTATGACTCTTCGGTAGAGTGAGTCTCATTGGCCAGCTGCTTTAACACGGTAGCACGCGTGTGATGGTCTGAACAGCCTCATTTGTGATTCCACAATTCTGGATCTCTCCTGAGGCCCCAGCATAACACAGTCCATGCTCAAAATATATTAGACTGCGCACAGCTTCCGTCAGACCCGTTCAGGAGTACAGTGCTCAGTTTTGGATGGTGTGTCCTTGGTAACAACATTCCCGCACAGTAACACCAGAGTGATACCAGAGCTGCCAGATTTCTCACCACGTTGCCATTCTCTGGACAACTGAATGGTGTCAATAGGTCACGATGCAGAAAATGTTAAAAAGGATTAGGGTTAGGATTAGAATTAGATAGAATGGCCAGCTATAGAGAAACTATATTGTCTGGCAAGTTTGGGCTGGGGGATGCAGAGCAATATTGAGGAATAAGGGGGGGACCCAAGCTTTAGGTTAGAATTGAGTCCTTTAAGGCTGCAAGGGGGTAGAGCTTAAAATGTACTGGAAATCTT
Source organism: Chiloscyllium plagiosum (assembly GCF_004010195.1). Taxonomy (NCBI): domain Eukaryota; kingdom Metazoa; phylum Chordata; class Chondrichthyes; order Orectolobiformes; family Hemiscylliidae; genus Chiloscyllium; species Chiloscyllium plagiosum. The sequence goes on from NC_057719.1 coordinate 8,535,110, forward strand.
GCACATTCTCCCTCAACGGGTGCTTTCATTTTGAGATCGACAGGTAAGGATATTCAGGGTTACAGAACCAAGGTGAACTCCAGCCCAGTCATGATCCAATTCGTAGAATTATAGAATCCAACATAAGATTTTGTGGTAATTTGATACCGTGCAATATCTCAGCTATGCAACCAGTAATTTAATGTGAAATATTGAAAGTCATCTGGAGAGCTGCTTTGTGAAGAGTCAGTGCAGCCTATGTTTTGGCAAGATAAAAGATAAATAGCAAAATTAGCTCGAATCGGTGAGAAATTTTGAGAGGATTGCACAGGGACCTGTGAAGGATTCATTTCTGAGCAAATTCTAATCAGCATTTTTCTCAATCACCATGGCATTTGATTGCTTGACATTAACCAAACGCATTCAAATTTACAGATGTATGAGACGAATATTAAAAGATTGACTCAGGGCTCATTGAAAAGACGGAGAATACAAGTGTGAAAGACTGGTGCCTGGGGATTAATAAATTATCACTGACACCACGATAGTGATCAGTTTCATCAAATAAGACAGCAGTAATCCTGAGTGCAGGAAGTCACGTATTAACAGAAGCAGAGGCAGAAGAGAAGGGCATTCAGTCCCATAAGCCTGCTCTGTCAGTCCATTGGGTAGCTCAGTGGTTAGCACTGCTGCCTCACAGTGCCAGGGACTCTGGTTTGATCCCACCCTTGGGTGACGGTTTGTTTGGAGTTTGCACTTTCTCTTCGTGTCTTATAGGCTTCCTCCCACAGGCCAAAGATATGCAGGTTGGCCATGCTAAGTTGCCCTGTCATACTCTTCAGAGGGTCAGTATAGACCCAATGGTCCAAATGGCCTTCCTTCCAACTTGTCCATGCTCCCAGACTAAACTAGCCCCACTTGCCTGCATTTGGCCCATTTCCCTCTAAACCTTTCCTATTCATGTACAAGTTCCAAATATCTTTTAAATGCTGGAACTGTACCTGCGCCTCCTCTGTCAGTTCATTCCACATAAGAACCAACCTCTGTGTGAATTTCTGTAGTGCATCTTGTAGATAGTACGCACTGCTGCTACTGAGCGTCAGTGGTGGAGAGAGTGGATGTTTGTGGATGTGATGCCAATCAAGCGGGGCAGCTTTGTCCTGGATGGTGTCAAGCTTCTTGAGTGCTATTGGAGCTGCACCCACCCAGACAAGTGGGGAGTATTCCATGACATTCCTGACCTGTGCCTTGTAGATGGTGGGCAGGCTTTGTGGGGTCAGGTAAGTTATTCACTACAGAATTCCTAGCCTCTGACCTGCTCTTGTAGCCTCTATATTTATGCATGGTCCAGTTGAGTTTCTGGTCAATGGTAACCCTTGAGGATGTTGATAATGGGGGATTCAGAGATGGTGAAGTGTCAAGGGGTGGTGATTAAATTATCTCTTATTGGCTGCTTAATGGTTTCAACTCGCTACCTCCCCAAACCTTCTCTGCTGTGGCTGAGACAGCTTAGAAACTGGGGTGGCCTGTCTGATGGGTTTAAAGGTGGCAGGGTAGGTTGGGGTTTGGCTTCAATTGCCTTAATGGTAGGGGAAATTGAGTGCATGGATAGTGGGTATAGAAGTGGCTTCCACAAGCCTTGCTTTTGATCCTCTCTCACATTATTGTATACCCTCTCATTGTAGCTCAGGAATAGACCTTGACAGAAGGTCCTTAGGCCAGAGTTGTTACCATCTTCTGAATGGCTGGCACTTCCTGGGCACCTCAGAACAGAAATAAAAACCCTGTAAAACTTACAAATAACATACCCTAGTCTAACTTACTTAATACCACAGAATAGTGATCCAGTTCAACTCGGGCATTCATTTCCAAGTGTATGTGTCTTGTTTTCTCTCTGGGACAGTAGTTTTGAGTTGTCTGTTAGAGCAGGAAACTCACTAATGCTTTGTCTAGCAGCTTTTCAATGTATTGACGGGCATGGAGAGTCATCTCATTGGTAGGGCTTCTGTGTTTGGAACCACCTTACACACTTACTCACACTCTGAGGAAAATGATTGGGAAAATCAAGGCCAAATTATTGCATTTACTTCTTTCAGGTAGTGCATTTCACATCACAACAACCCACCACGTTAAAAATAAAGATCATTTCTCCACATTTCCCCCCCCCCCCCCCCACCCCCTTTGCCAGTTATGATGATTGTCTGAAAAGCTGATGAAACAATTGGTGCTGTTGAGAGATGCAAGTGATTATTGATCCTGACTCATCTCCACAGGACACCATAGAGGCCCTTGACTAGAGGCATTTAGAGACAGCACTAAATAGGGCCATGTGAAGGCTTGGGGACTGCAATTACTTTGCTATCTTGGAACCTGGACTCAAGGGAAAAACTGCCTGGTACTTTCTGCCCCTTATTGCTATCGCGTCGAGTTGTTGAACCAGAATCGTCAAGGGAAGCACCTTTAACAGAGCATGGGGAGAATAGCTGGCACCACACTGCTTCTTAGCCCTTTCATTAGAGGCTGTCTCATTAGGTAAAAGGTAAAGTTTCCCTAGTCCTATTCTCTTATCAGAGAGAGAGAGAGAGAGAGAGAGACGACTGGGTGGTGGTTTAACTTGAGGCTCATCATACCTCAGCTGAGAAAGAGAGTCCTTCATGGGAACCTCAGATGGTGTGGGAATTGAACCTCTGCTGTTGGCATCACTCTGCATTGCAAACTAACTGTCAGGCAACTGAGCGAACCAACGTCCCCCCTGCCTATCAGTATAAGCTCACTGCACAAGTAGCATTTCTGAAGTATCTGTTCTACGATTGTACAAATACGTGCTCTGAAACCAAATTTCAAAACACCACTGTGCTTTGAGTCAGCATCTGAAATGGTCCCTGCTGAACAGGAGAATCTAGGTGGTAGTAATGTAGAGGTTTAATCTTCATAGCAGAGCAGCAGGAGCGCTCTGAATAAAAGGCAGTAGACTGGGATTTCAGACACGCAAAACGAAACTGGAGTACATGGATGCAGATGTTATGCTGCAGTTATAAAACCCTGGTTGGACCCCACCTGGATTACTGAGTTGGGCACCACAGATTTGGGCATCACCACCTTAGGAAGATACATTGGTCGATGAAATACAACACGGGTTCACAACAATGATACCTGGACTTCAGGAGTTCAGTTACGAGCAACGATTACACAAACTAAGCCTGTTTTCTCTAAACATTTAAAGGGTGAAAGGGTGATCAGATGGAAAACTTCAAAATATTAAAATGTCAGATAAAGCTAAACTGTTTCCACTGGTTGAAGTATCTAGGACTAGGGGGAATGATCTGGGTATTAGGCTCAGACTGTTCAGGGGAGATGCTAGGATGCACATCCACACACAAAGGGTGGCAGAGGTCTGGAACTCTCTTCCACAAGTGGCAGTGGATGCTGGATCAGTTGTTGTTTTGAAATCTGAGATAGATATATTTTTGCTAAGGAAAAATACTAAGGCATATGGGCCAAAGGCAGGTATACTGAGTTAGGCCACAGGTTAGCCAGCAAGTTATTGAATGGTGGAACAGGCCTGAAGGGGCTGAATGACCTATTTTTGTTCCTATGTTCCCACACCACCTGAAATTTTAATTTCAGATTTGATGCAGAATTACATGGAGTGTGCATTGTAGAAACAGGCCGCTTAGTCCAAATGATCCGTGCTGGTGTCCATGCTCTGTGTACGCCTCCTCCCATCTCATCCAGATCTAACCCGAACCATCTGATTCCTTATCTGATTTCCCTTTAATGCTGTTCACCTCAACAACACAGGTGAAGCTGTGGGTTCCATAGCCTAACCACTCCTACTGGGCTATGAGTGAAAATTGTTGAAACTTTATTGCTGGAACAGCACAGCAGGTCAGGCAGCATCCAGGGAACAGGAGATTCGACGTTTCGGGCACAGGCCCTTCTTCAGGAATGAAGAAGGGCCTGTGCCCGAAACGTCGAATCTCCTGTTCCCTGGATGCTGCCTGACCTGCTGTGCTGTTCCAGCAATAAAGTTTCAACTTTGATCTCCAGCATCTGCAGACCTCACTTTCTCCTATGAGTGAAAATTGTAGATTTATAATGTGAGGAAAATTTGATGTCTAATGCATCCAAGAATGCTACATCTAAATCCAAGTAATGGGTTCCTCAGTGGCTCCCATTGAATCTTCCAAGAGCCAATATGATTACATGGGATAAATAGCTCAGCTGAAGGACAACTGTTACATGACAAAAAGGCCGTTTGACCCTTGCTGTCTCTCTGACTCTCTGAGCGTTTTAACTTTGTGCCAATCTCATGCCTTTTCCAGCCCATCCTTGACACACTTGCCGAAGGACAAACGCCATGCGTGCTGTTTCCATTGAAATTATTATCACCACATCTCCAGGCAGTGCTTTGCCGATCTGAATTGTGTGAAATCATTGTTTCTCATTTGCTACTTCTGCAAAATATTGTGCTCTCATGTGCAAGAACAGAGTACGTAACTATCCTGCACAGACGTGACATAATCTTGAAAAGCTATCTCTGATCTCCTTTGAGCCACCTTCTCCTCAAGGAGAATGGTCCTAATCTTTTCAATCTATCCTCATACTTTAAGGTTTTCATCCCTGGAAGCAGTTTCATGAACCTTGTCCATGTGCTCTCCAATGTATTCACATCTTTCTATAGCGTTGTGCCCTTAACAGGATACAACAACCCAGCTGAGGTCGGACAAATGTCCTATCTAAGTTCAGCATCACCACCTTACATTTGCACTTTATGCCTCTATTAATGAAGATACTTGGGTAACAATTGATTCTGGTCTCCCTCCTATAGAAAAGATGATATGAAATTTGAAAGGGCTCAGAAAAGATTTACAAGGATGTTGCCAGGGTTGGAGGGTTTGAGCTATAGGGAGAGGCTGAATAGGCTGGGGCTGTTTTCCCTGGAGCGTCGGAGGTTGAAGGGGTCACCTTAAAGAAGTTTATAAAATCATGAGGGGCATGGATAGGGTAAATACACAAAGTCTTTTCCACAGAGTAGGGGATTCCAACACAAGTGTGGACAGGTTTAAGGCGAGGGGAAAGATTTGAAAGAGACCTGAGGGGCAATGGTTTCATGCAGCAGATAATGCATTGATAGAATGAGCTTCCAGATAAAGTAGTGGACGCTGGTACAATTACAACATTTAATTGGGCATCACGATGGCTCAGTGATTAGCATTGCAGGCTCACAGCACCAGAGACACGGGTTAAATCCCAGCCTCGGGTGACTGCCCTTGGGGCGTTTGCACATTCTCCTCGTGTCTGTGTGGGTTTCCTCCCACAGTCCAAAGACATGCAGGTTAGGTGGATTGGCCATGCTAAATTGCCCCATACTGTGCAAAGACATACAGGCTAGCTGGATTAGCCATGGGCATTAGAGGGGTGTGATGTTCTTTGAAGGGCCAGTGTGGACTTGATTGGCCGAATTCACACCACAGGTATTCCAAGAGGCATCTGGATGGGTATATGAATAGGAAGAGTTTAGAGGGATATGGGCCAAGTGCTGGCAAATGGGACTAATTTAATTTGGGATATCTGGTCAGCATGGATGAATTGGACCGAAGGGTCTATTTCTGGACTGCACACCTCTGCCTGTCCTAACACCTTTAATGACTTATGTTCACATACTCCCAGATGTCTCTGTTCCTGTATGCCCTATATTTGACACTGTCTGTTCATGTTCTTTGTACAAAAATGTACTACTTCACACTTATACACAGTGAACATCATCCTCGTCTGAATCTGCACTCAACCTCCCCAAACCTCCTGGTCAATAGAATTGTACCATTCAGACAACATTGCCGTAACAAGCAATCTTTGAGATGGTATATTATCGTTGCTGAATGTGGAACGAATCCTTCTCTACACCAGGTAAGCAGGGGGAGAAAGGTGAGGCAGATTAATCTCTCATGATCAATAACACTTCGAAACCAGTCACATCATCGTGCTGTGCATTTAGTAAGAAATGATGAACAACAAATCACTTAGCCATCCCTTCTCTTTGTCAAGGTAGTTCCAGTTTAATTACTGAAGCAGTTATTTACGACCCCAAATGCAGTGGACAAACAGAAAGTTATTACTTTGGGAAGGCTTCTTATATACATTGTAAATCAGGGCATTATTAATAAGCTAGTGATCTTCCAAACTCAATGGCCTGTTCAAAGGAAATGGATTAAGTCTCTCTCCACATTCAGACGTTGTTTAGGAGTGCTGGAGATTTACGACATCCCATTTGTGTAGAAGCCAATGCAGAGAAAACACAGCAAAGCAAAAGGCCTTAATTGCCACACTTTTCTTTCTGGAAGGTTCTGTGAAGTTGTTAAAAAAAGCTGTCATTGGAGCGACATGGAGTTGGCCAGTTTCAAAGAAATGTTTTCCAACCTGAAGCTTAGGACGGAGGGTGCAGGTGATTAACATGATGGCTAGCCTCCACGCTCTAGACTCTCAGCTGGCTCATTGCTACAATCTCTTCCTATACTAAGCCGCGCAGCATTCGGAAGTCAGAGTCATCCAACCAGACCATAATCCCAAACTAAAATTAGTCCCACCTGCCTGCTCCTGGCCCATGTCCCTCCAAAGCTTTTTCACACAGAGGGTGGTACGGGTATGGAAGAGAAAGTGGTACAATTGCAACATTTAAGAGGCATTTGGATGGGTATATGAATAGGAAGGGTTTAGAGGGATATGGCAGGTGGGACTAGATTGGGTTGGGATATCTGGTCGGCATGGACGGGTTGGACCGAAGGGGCTGTTTCCATGCTGTACATCTCTATGACTCGATGACTCTATTCATGTAATTATCCAAATGTTTTTTAAATGTGCCCATATCCATCACTTCCTCAGGAAGTTCATTCCAAAAGCCAACCGCCCTCTTTATAAAAAATCAAACCCTCAAGGCTTTTTTCAAATCTCTCTCCTGTCACGGTAAATATGTGCCGCCCCACCCCAGTCTTGAAACCCCAATCCTAGGGAAAAGCCACTAATCGCATCTACGCACTCCCCCACCTCTCCCCCATGATTTTATAAACCTCTATAAGGTCACCTCTCATCGTCCAGTGACAAAGTGAGGACTCCAGGTGCTGGAGATCAGAGTCAAAACGTGTGCCGCTGGAAAAGCACAACGAGTCAGGTAGCATCCGAGGAACAGGAGAACTCATGAAGGGCTTATGCCCGAAACGTCGATTCTCCTGTTCCTCAGATGCTGCCTGAACTGCTGTGCTTTTCCAGCGCCACACTTTTCGATGCTCAACCTCCTACGCTCCAGTGAAAAAAGTCCCAGCCTTTCTTTGGAACTCAAACCTTCCATACCCGGCAACATCCTGGTAAATCTCTTCCAAACCCCCTCCTGCTGAATAGTATCCTTCCTGTGTCGAAACACAAAGGCGAGGGATGGAGAAGAAAAAGAGAAGGCACAATTTCAAACTATTTTGAATGCGAACTGGAAACACAGGAATTCATAACCCGGCTGAATCGTAACTTAGGGATTCACAGGCAATTGCCGGCCTTTACTGACACTCACCATGTCTTTGCATTGGAGGGGTTACATTTTGTCGGAAGTGAAAGATGAGGGCCAATTTTGTTTCCCATTTTATTCATGCATGGCATGTGTGTATCACTGGAAAAGCCAGCATTTGTCACTTGCCCTTAATTGTCCTTGAACTGGGTGGCATGCCAGGTTGCCTCAGAGGGTGGTTGGAATTCAAAAGGCATGTTGTCAGCATGGAGTTGGGCAGGCCTTCTCTCGTCTGCCTGTGGTGTGGCTGCATCCTTTCTTGTATGCGGTTTGGCTGGCATCCTGGTTGGCATTTGTCCCTTGACCGGTGTGTCAAGGATGGGTTGGCTGGTTCTTCATCCACTGCTGTTTGCAGGAGACTATTCTCCACAGGGAGAGGCTGAATAGGCTGAGGCTGTTTACCCTGCAGCGTCGGAGGCTGAAGGGTGACCTTACGGGGGTTTATAAAATTATGAAGGGCATGGATAGGATAAATAGCCAAGATCCTTTTTCCAGGATAGGGAAGTCCAAAACTAGAGGGCATAGGTTTAAGGTGAGAGGGGAAAGATTGAAAGGGGACTTAACGGGAAACCTTTTCACGCAGAAGGTGGAGCATGTATGGAATGAGCTGCCAGAGGAAGTGGTGGATGTGAGTAAAATTACAACATTGAAAAGGCATTTGGATGGGTACATGAATAGGAAGGGTTTAGAGGGATATGGGCCAAGTGCTGGCAAATGGGAACTAGATTAATTTAAGATATCTGGTTGGATGAGTTGGGCTGAAGGGTCTGTTTCCATGCTGTACATCGCTATGACTCTATGTCTCTTTGGTAGAGTGAGGCTAATTGGCCAGATGCTTAAACAAGGTAGTACACGTGTGATGGTCTGAATAGCCTCATCTGAGTTAGTGGATCAACCATGATCATGTTGAATAATGGTATGGGCTTGATGCGCCAAATGACCTACTGCCGCTCCTATTTTCGATTTTTCTATGTAAGCCAGACAGAGTAACATTAGCAGATTTCCTTTCCTTTAAAGGGGATTAGGAACCAGATGGGTTTTTACAACAACTTATAATAGTTGCATGGTCACCAGCATGGAACGTTACACTGCAGAAGGAGGCCATTTGGCCCATCATGCCTGGACTGACTCTTCAAATGAGCACTTAGTGCCAGTCTCCTGATTTTCCTTCTGCTAAGTCCCTCACTGAGATTAGTTTTCAATTCAACTTGACCCTGTGTTCACACAGCACCATCCTGGGTCTTTGGATGACCAGTCCAGTGCCATTGTGCCCAATCATCTCCCCACATCGATCGTTGACTTCAGCTGACAACAGAAGCTATCATTCATTTTGAATGATCCTGGTACACCAGCCATGTTAACAGCAGCAGGCCATTCAGCCTCTTGATCCTGTACCTCTATTTAATTAGGTTACAGCTGACTTGTACTTTTATTCATGTTGCGGCTGTAGAGGACATTGGTTAGGCCACTGTTGGAATATTGCGTGCAATTCTGGTCTCCTTCCTATCGGAAAGACGTTGTGAAACTTGAAAGGGTTCAGAAAAGATTTACAAGGTTGTTGCCAGTGTTGGAGGATCTGAGCTATAGGGAAAGGGTGAATAGGCTGTGGTTGTTTTCCCTGGAGTATTGGAGGCTGAGGGGTGACCTTATAGAGGTCAATCAAATCATGAGCAGCACAGATAGGGTAAATTAACAAGGTCTTTTCCCTGGGGTCAGGGAGTCCAGAACTAGAGGGCATAGGTTTAGAGTGAGGGGGAAAGATATAAAAGAGATCTACGGGGCAACGTTTTCATGCAGAGGGTGGTACGGGTATGAAATGAGCTACCAGAGGATGTGGTGGAGGCTGGTACAATTGCAAAATTTAAGAGGCATTTGGATATGTATATGAATAGGAAGGGTTTGGAGGGATATGGGCCGGGTGCTGGCAGGTGGGACTAGATTGGGTTGGGATATCTGGTCAGCATGGATAGGTTGGGCCGAAGGGTCTGTTTCCATGCTGTACATCACTATGACTCTATGACTCTATTTTATTGGTTCATATCCTTTCAAGGAATCTTGGAGCACAGAAGGTGACTCTTTGGTCCATCATTCTGTGCCCATTCTTTGGAAGAGCTATGGGATCAGACTCATTGGCCTGCCTCTCTCTCTCTCTCTCAATCACCGCAGACATTATCCCCTCAATAATTCATCTCATCCTGTTTCAGGAACTACATTCAAATCTGCTCCACCACCTTCTCAGGCAATGCATTCCGAACCACAACAACTCGCTGCTTTAAGAATATTTCTCCCTGTCTCCCTCAATAGATCTTTCACCAATTAGCTTAAATCTATCTCTTCTGGTTAATGACCCTCCTTCCAGGAGAAATAGTGTCTCCTTATTCTCTCCAGCGAGTGATTACAGTCATTGCTCTGTACCTGTGAGGGTTCTGCTCCTGAGAATCTCTGTGAATGATGAAGTACATATCAGTGTGGTGATTGTTTAAAAATAGGTTAAAAATCTTCGATATGCAACTTTTCCTGCAGACGCTGAATTTTTTTTGGTTGCTATTTATTTGTTGTCATGGATAGGCAAATTTGCGTGATTTCATAAATGCTGAGGATTTACTAAATCTACTAGGAGAAAGTGAGGACTGCAGATGCTGGAGACCAGAGCTGAAATATGTGTTGCTGGAAAAGCGCAGCAGGTCAGGCAGCATCCAAGGAGCAGCACTCTGAAAGCTCGTGCTTCCTATCAAACCTGTTGGACTATAACCTGGTGTTGTGTGATTTTTAACTTTGTCCGCTATTCAATGAGATTGTGGCCCCAACTCCATATACCAGCTTTTGGCTCATTTCCCTTAATACCTTTGCTTAACAAAAATTAATCAGTCTCAGATTTAAAATTGAAAACTGATCCGGTGTCCACTGGCATTTGTAGAGGAGAGTTCCAAACCTCTCCCACCCTTTGTGTGCGGAAGTGCTTCCTAACATCTCTCCTGAACGGTCTGGCCTGAATTCTCAGACCATGCCCCCTAATTCAAGAATCCCCAACTGATTGAAATAGTTTGAGACAAAAAAAACTGCAGATGCAGATGAATTGAAATAATTTGTCTTTATCTACACTGTCTCTTCCTGTTAATATCTGTGAGAAAATTTCACTCCTGTATTGCTCATTCTGAATGTTAACATGATTTCCTGTCCTGCATATCTTTGTGACTGTGAGAGGAAACTGGGGCACCCGAAGGAAACCCACGCAGACACGGGGAGTATGCGCAACACCAAACAGACAGTCCCCCAAGGCTGGAATCGAACCCAGCTTCCTGGTCCTGTGAGACAGCAGTATTAACTCTGCATTACAAACCAGCTATCCAGCCAAATGAGCTAACTAGCTCTGGCATAATCCCAGTGAATCTGCACTGGACCCCTTCGATGGTCAAACTATTGGTCCTATGATTCAGCCCTGAGAACGGAAGCCTATGTGTCTGACCGAAACTCCATACAAGTGAAGACCATCTCATTTCACTACCCTTCGCGATGGAGCTTCTAAGACAACACAAAGCCATACTCAAATAAAACTCCGCACAAAATTCTCTCCATATTGTAAAAGATTCCCCAAATCACATTTATTCTCAATGTGTGGTCAACACTGCTGCTCTGACAGCTGACTGGGTTCCTAGGTTACGTTTATAAACTCATAGGGATTAGGAACAGATGTAGGTCATTGAATCTGACTTGCCATTTGATAGGATCATGGTGGATCTGATTGAAGCCTTAACTCCATTGTCTTGCCTGTATACCCCTCCCCATAGTCCTTACAATCCCTTCCCTTTTGACCAAAATTCGACTTAACTCAGCCTTTTTCTATCCAATCTCTGCTGTTCACCATGAAAGAGAATCCCAAAGTCTAACAACGCTTTGGGAGAGGAAATTTCTCCTTCTTTTCAGTGGTGACTACTTGGGGTTGATAGAAGGGGTGATGGTGCTGATGATTAGCATCAGAATGGGGTCATAGGGATGCCCTCAGGCCAGCAGACCCCAACCTCAAACTGAGGAGGAGGAGAGTGCTCAGGTCAGGAAGCAGTCGGCTGTCCAGATTGGAATGGGGCAAAACAAAACCACAGCAGATGGTGCAACATAAACTCAATGAATTCAACTTTGAATATAAGGGTCATCTCAGTAATTAGAATTAGAATCTCTACAGAGTAGAAACAGGCTCTTCGGCCCAACAAGTCCACACTGACCCTCTGAAGTGTAACCCACCCAGATCCATTCCCCTCTTACTTGACATTTCCCTCTGACTAATGCAGCCAACTACATAATCCCTGAACACTATGGGCAATTTAGCATGGCCAATTCACCTGACCTGCACATCTTTGGACTGTGGGAGAAAACCAGAGCACCTGGAGGAAACCCATGCAGACACAGGGAGAATGTGCAAACTCCACACAGACAGTCACTCAAGGCTGGAATCAAACCTGGGTCCTTGACACTGTGAGGCAGCAGTGCTAACCATTGAGCCACCATGTCACCCTATACTGTTGTTGTAAAGACCCATCTGATGCCTTTTGGAAATCTGTTGCCTTTACCTGATCACGCCCACACATGACTGCAGACCCAGTACAACTCTTGATTTTCCACTGAAATAGCTGAGGAAGGTAACCAGGTGAAAGAGATGGACAATGAATGCAGTCTTTGTCAGTGACACTCAGACCCTACGAAAGCCTGTTTAAAAATTATGACTACTTTAATCTTTATTGCCTACTGCCTCTTCTCATTTAATGCAATGAGGGAATTTCAATTTACAACTTATGTTATCTGTGAGTTATATAAACTATATTAAAGTCAGAAAATCATAGAAATGTTCAGCATGGAAACAGACCCTTCGGTCCAACTCGTCCAGGCTGACCAGAAATCCCAACCCAATTATCCCACCTGCCAGCACCCGGCCCATATCCCTCCAAACCCTTCCTATTCATATATCCATCCAAATGCCTCTTCAATGTTGCAACTGTACCAGCCTCTACCACTTTCTCTGGCAGCCTAGTCCATACACGTATCACCCTCTGCGTGAAAAAGTTGCCCCTTAGGTCTCTTTTATATCTTTCCCTGCTCACCCTAAACCTATGCTCTCTAGTTCTGGACTCCCCCCACCCCAGGGAAAAGACTTTATCTATTTATCTTATCCATGTCCCTCATGACTTTATAAATCTCTATATGCTCACCCCTCAGCCTCCGACTCTCGAGGGAAAACAGCACCAGTCTATTCAGCCTCTTCCTATAACTCAAATCCTCCAACCATGGCAACATCCTTGTAAATTGTTTCTGAACCCTTTCAAGTTTCACAACATCTTTCCGATAGGAAGGAGACCAGAATTGTACGCAATATTCCAACACTGGCCAAACCAATGCCCTGTACAGCAGCAACATGACCTCCCAACCCCTGTACTCAATACTCTGCCCAATAAAGGAAAGCATACTAAACGCCTTCTTCACTATCCTATCTACCTGCGACTCCACTTTCAAGGAGCTATGAACCTGCACTCCAAGGTCTCTTTGGTCAACAACACTCCCTAGGACCTTACCATTAAGTCTTGCTAAGTCCTGCTAAGATTTGCTTTCCCATAATGCTGCACTTCGCATTTATCTAAATTAAACTCCATCTGCCACTTCTCAGCCCATTGGCCCATGAGATCAAGATCCTGTTGTAATCTGAGGCCACTTGCTTCACTGTCCACTACACCTCCAATTTTGGTGTCATCTGCAAACTTACTCACTGTACCTCTTATGCTCACATCCAAATCATTTATATAAATGATGAAAAGTAATGGACTCAACACCGATCCTTGTGGCACTCCACTGGTCAGAGGCCTCCAGTCTGAAAAACAACCTTCACCAACACCCTCAGACTTCTACCTTTGAGCCAGTTCTGTGTCCAAATGGCTAGTTCTCCCTGTATCCCGTGAGATCTAACCTTGCTAATCAGTCTCCCAAGGGGAACCTTGCCAAACACCTTACTGAAGTCCACATAGATCACATCTACTGCTCTGCCCTCATCAATCCTCTTTGTTACATCTTCAAAAAACTCCATCAAGTTTGTGAGACATGATTTCCCATGCACAAAGCCATGTTGACTATCCCTAATCAGGCCTTGCCTTTCCAAATATATACACATCATGTCCCTCAGGATTCCCTCCAACAACTTGCCCACCACCGATGTCAGGCTCACTGGTCTATAGTTCTCTGGCTTGTCTTTACTGCCCTTCTTAACAGTGGCACCACGTTAGCCAACCTTCAGTTTTCCAGCACCTCACCTGTGACTATCGATGATACAAATATCTCAGCAAGAGGCCCAGCAATCACTTCTCTAGCTTCCCACAGGGTTCTAGGGTACATCTCATCAGGTCCTGGGGATTTATCTACTTTTATGCATTTCAAGACTTCCAGCACTTCCTCCTCTGTAATATGGACATTTTTCAAGATGTCACTATCTATTTCCCTACAGTCTATATCTTCCTTGTCCTTTACCACAGTAAATACTGATGCAAAATACTCGTTTAGTATCTCTTTTCTTTCATTAAAATCATTGAATTAAATTGTGAATGATTGAGATGTTTTCACATCCCTAGGGAATTCCAGTTGTCACCTCATTACAGTCAGAGTTGTTGCCCAATAATCCAATGCAATTTCTCTGAACTCAAGCCAACTTCCAAGCTACATTATAAGGCTATCTCCATTGCAATGCAATCTGCCAACAATCTGTTGTCAGCAACATCATTGAGAAGTCCATATAGAAAGCATCCACTGATACTACTGATTAATGATATCCTCAAAAAATCCAACAGGATGCTGGATGTTCTGTTGAATAATATTACGCTGGTGCTCCCTGATCAGTTCACACTTTCTCATGTACTCAATCTCATCATTTCAACTGACTGATTTGATTTCAACTGAAAAATATATGAACCTTGAATTAATCAAGCTGAAAGGTAAAAATGTCTATTTATCCAATCAATCGAAAAAAGATTGAAAATTCAGTAAGTTTTGCATCCAGGCACACTTAAAATTCAAGTGCCAATCAGAGAAATCTGTTCAGTATTAAAGGACTGAATATCAAATGAATATAAATGCAGTTAATATTAACGCAGGGACATGTTTTTGACATCAAATTTCTCTTTCAGTGGCAACAAGTGAATTAAAAGGCAGTTAAATAGTCTGAGACATGTTAAGAGGTGGGATGCATTTTGTCATTGAGGGTTTGGACTGAACGATCCACTGGGGGCTTCATGTAGATATGATGAATAGGACAGCTCGGTTATTTTTGAGTTATCTAAAACAGAAGCAAACTGAACGTTCCACAGTGGAGATAAAGTGGCAGGGAAAATGTGTGGAATAACCTGTAAACTGGTGGACATTGTGCAACTCATCATGAATTTTTGATCTGAGGGAGTTTGGGCCCATAACCAGGTGGCAGCCATCTTTGTCAGGATGATAGCAGAAGACTTGAAGGATTGAATGGACTGTGCCTGGAAATGGAATAGAGGTTGGAATTGGATAGGGGGAATACAGAATTCCAAAGACTTATAGACACTCTGAGAGAAGAAATTCCTCCCCATCTTTCTCTTAAATATGAGACCGTTTATCTTGCCAGAGTGAATGCTGAGATGATGTTAACCACGTCTAGATTTTGGATTTTCGCACAAGGGGAATGTCATCTCAGCATTCACTCTGGCAAGGTGCCTTAGAAATTTATTGACGTAAAAAATTCCAAGTTCCAATGTGTATGAGCCCAATCTGCTCAACCTTTCCTCATTCAACAACCCTTTCATTTCAGGAATCGGCCTTATTTTCAGGAGTCACTTGTATGAAGAGCCCTTATTATATTGGAAGGAAAGGAGATAGTGGGAATGTCACTGAGCTACAATGCAGAACTTCAGGCTGATGTTCTGGGGTTGTGTGTTTGAATCCCACAGACAGCAGGTGGTGAAATTTGAATTTTAAAAAAATGCCAGCCTAATGTTGACCATCTATCCACTGATGGACATTATGAAAGAAATAACTCCATTTCATTCACTAATGTCATTCAGGACAGGAAATCTGCCTTCCGTTCCTGATCTGGCTCACATCCTGACTGCTAACTGCTATTAATTATTGGAATTAATGATGGCCTAGCCAGCAATACTCACAAACCTCCACTGTCTACTGAAACAATGGCGCAAAATCTCCATTACAACACATTTACTAATCTCCAAAGATTAGCAAAACTCCACTGTCTTCATCCATTTCCATCATTCAGCTGATTCTCTTGAAAACATTGATGGGAGCTGGATAGAGCAGGGCTAGATTTCGACTTAACAACGGGTTTGAACTGGGGATGGCAGGATTGATGAATGGGGAGAGACTGAACTAGTTGGTTTAGAAGAATGAGGGGAAGTAAGGGCAGATCTGTGGCTCAGTGGTTAGCACTGCTGCCTTACAGCGCCAGGGACCCGGGTTTGATTCCACCCTCTGTGTGGAGGTTACATATTTTCCGTGTCTGCGTGGGTTTACCCTGGGTTCTCCGGTTTCCTCCCACAGTCCAAAGATGTGCATATTAGGTGGATTGGCTGTGCTAAATTGCCCCATAGTGTCCAGGGGCTAATAGGTTAGGTGGAGTAGCCATGGTTAACACCGGGTTGTGGGGATAGGGTGGGGGACTGGGTCTGGTTGGGATGCTTTCCGGAGGGTTGGTGCAGACTCAATGGCCCTGTAGGGATTCAAAGATCTCATAGAAATCTCTAAAATTCTGATTTGACCAAATAGAGTAATTGCAGGAAATATGTTCCATATTACCAGGGATTCTAGAGCCAGGGGTCACAGTCTAAGACTATGGAATGGGCCAGTTAGTACTGAGCTGAGGAGAAACTCGTCACCCACAGAGTGGTGAGCCTGTGGAATTCTCTGCCACAGAAAGAGGTCGAGAGACCAAAGCGTTGAGGAAGGAGTTTGAGATAGCTCCTTGGGTTAAAGGGATCAAAGGTAATGGGGAGAAAGCAGAAACAGGGCACTGAGTTGGATGACCAGCCATGGTCATATTCAATGGTAGACCAAGCTTGAAGGGCTGAATGGCCTACTCCTGTTCCCATTTTCTATGCTCCTATGTTTAATGAAGGTACAAAGGAGCTTATTTACGTTATTTGTTTTCCGGCATTTTCGGAAGGGAGAACTGACCTAATTACTGACTGAAAAACTGTTCACAATTGCAAGAAGTGGTCATCAAGTTTGGAAAAGGGGAGAATGAATCATAATTAAAAAAGGAAGTAGAAGGAATATAAGTGAGAACATCACACAAGAACAGCACAGTGCAGCAGAGCTCTCGTATAAATGCGATGGTGTATGAATCAGCCATTTGCTGTCTTGCTGTCAGATGGCTGAGACAATGAGCTGCTGGCAGCTTTGTTTCCCCCAGCAGGGAAGGGGTGTGATTAGTTATAAATTTAACAGGTAAAGATGAGGGACATCAATCCTCTTTTCAAGTGGAATACCATGTAGCCTTGCACTTAGTTCTTCAATACAAGGTAATATACGCATCCTAACTGTTTGTTGACATACGTACCAACTAATAAGCAACATTTAGTGGCCCAATTCATTCTCGTCTGACTGTAAAACCACCACATGACAGAGTGGCTGGAGGACATACTTCAGTCAGCACAGAATGTACACTGCAGAAACAGCCCATTCAGCCTGCATATATCCTCCATACAAGTCTCCTGCCAGTTAATGTCATGTCACTTGAATTATTAAGTTTAAGGATATACAGGCTGGAGAGAACTCATTGATTGGGAATCTTGAGCAAACATAGGAAGAGACTTTAGGGATGCTCACCACTAGTGAGCATGGAGACACACACCTGTAATGCTGCATTCTGTCATTAAATCTCATATTAGTGCTCTCTTACTTTAACAAATGGTTTCAGAATGGATTCATGCTTCCACTCCTTTGCCTCTCATTCCATCAGACTGGACATGAGATGATATGCAATCGATTTATGTCCTTGACTTTTAAAAATTTCTTGCATGCTTAATATAGGGTTTGAATTATAAAGAGAGGCTGGATAGGTTGTGAACTTTTTCATTAGAGTGTCGGAGGTTGACCTTATACAGGTTTATAAAATAATGAGGGGTATAGGTATTGGCAGGTATCCTTTTCCTACAATGGGGAATTTTAGGATTGGGGGCATATTTTTAAGGTGAGAGGAGATAGGTTTTAAAAAGATATGAAAGGAATTTTTTTTACACAGGGAGTGGTTTATCTGTGGAATGAACTTCCAACGGAAGTGGTGGATGTGGGCACAGTTACATTTAAAAGACTTTTGGATACGTACATGAATAGGAAAGGTTTGGAGGGATATGGGCCAAATGCAGGCAGGTGGGGCTAGTTTAGTTTGGGATTATGGCCAGCATGGACTGGTTGGACCAAAGGGTCTGTTTCCAAGCTATATGACTCTCTGATTCTATGACTAGAACTGAGGATCATAAATACTAGAGCCTCAAATAAATCATAGCAGGGAATTCAAGAGAATGTCATATTCTGAGAGAATGGTTAGAATGTGGAACCTATTACACATGATACTGATTGATGTATCTAGCACTCAAGAAGAATCTAACTAAACATACGGGAGAGGAAAGGAATAGGAGAACATATTGATCCAGAGAAATGAAGAAGGAGGTTCATGTAGAGCATAAAACCAGCATTTATATGATAGGCAGAATGGCCTGTCTCTGTACTCAAAATGCTAAGTAACAATGGAGTGCATGATTGGATTTCTTTAGCCCACAGTACATGGCTGCCCCTAGAGAAAAGGACTGTTAGTCAATAATTACTATCTGTCTTCCATTCATATTTTCCATTCAAGGTCATGGTGAACCCTAAATCTTCAATCAATTCCACTATCATGTTGAGGAGGTACTCACTCTTGATCTTTCCCTATGGGGAAGATAAGGTCCGAGTCTCAATGGTCAATGCTGAGGGCTCTTGGGTCAGGACCAGTCCGTTACAAAAAAAAATCACACGGAACTTTCAGTCAGATGTAGGCCACTCAGGTCAGTCCAATGAAAATGGGCTAGGTTAGGTCAAGTTCCCTTTACACTCACCTCAGTCCCAACATCTATGTCTATTTCCCACATTACAACAATGACCAGGCATCAAAGATGCTCCATTGATTTTAAAACATCCTCAGAAGGGCACTGCAGAAGTGGATGTTTTTCTCTCCTTCTATATTGTATGTCCCACAACCAATCAACACAACCCTGCAACTCAGCGCATTAGCACGTTTTCCTGCTTCCTCTCAAGAGAGGAGGCAATGATTGAGTGGTATTGTTAATAGGCTCATAATCCAGAGACCGTGTAATGTTCTGGAGATGTGGGTTCAAATCCCACCATGGCAGATAGTGGAATTTGAATTCAATCATTCAAACCATGATAATTCAATAAAACAAAAACTGAAACTGAATGTTTAATTACGATGAGGTGACCACTGGCAGTTATCATGAAGTTCCCTGGTTCACCAATGTCCTTCAGGGAAGGAAATCTGCTATGCTTACCTGGTCTGGCCTACATGTGACTCCAGACCCATAGCAACAGTCTCTGGTTAGTTAGAGGTGGCCAATAAATACTGGTCTGGCTGGTGATGCCCATCGACCATGAGCGAATGAAGTAAAAAAAAGCCCAGTTTTACGAGTTTCAAATCAAATCAATGGTAAAAGTATCACTCTCAATCTCCCACTCCCCACTGCAACACTTAACAAGTGATAAGTGTACTTGGCAAGACCTACATCCCCAGCACACTCTGTGTTAAAACAGCATGAACATGCATTAATGTTATTATACTTACACAACCCTTCCCTGAGGCATGTCCCCGCCTGGTTGAGTGCTTTGCAATTAAAAAAAATATGGGAGAAATATGTCTTTTTATGAAAACTTCAAGATGAGGCTTCAGGCCAATCTATGTCCAACAACCTGCTCCGAATACTCTGCTCACATTCTGACAAATCCCACGTCAGCAGCTGAGGCGATCCACAAAATTCGAAAACAACCATGGTCTAACTAAAATAATCCAAAACACTCCAAAGAAACTGTCAAATAATTCTAAAGGAATCCTTTAAAAGTTTCAGGATTTAGATCTGCATGTTTGCTAAAGGCAAATCGATTTTTGCCTGAGCCGTACCCTGTTTGTTTGCCAATATTCATTGGAATACATCCATTAGATTTAGAGAAATCTACAGATAGACTAACAAATGGGAGTGAAATTATTCTGTCTGCCACTCAAGAGCACTGCAGTGTGAAGTCATAGCGCGGAAACAAAAATATAATTTCATGCAAATGCATCTACAAGTTCCCAGTATTTCCAACATCTAGTAGCTTGGGTATAGTATGGGCAGCTTCCTACCACTTCTCAATTTCCATTACCATACATGTGCCAATTTATCATGGTTCAGCACCTGGTAACATTGACATTTAAAGCGCTTTCCAATTGGTAAGAGTTGGAAAAGTAATCACAAAACAAGTGCAGTCACTTTCCAAAACAATACACTTTCTTTTGCCTGTTGCTCTTTTGGGAATTTGCTTTACCCTGGAAGAAAGAATTGGGAAAGGGAACAAGGTAGGATTGCAGGGTCTGGGGCAAGAAGATGGGAAAGTTTTAACAAACCTCTACAAAAACAGAGAACAGAATCACATGACGTCACAACATCAAGAACAATAACAAACCACGGACACAAACCAAGGATATCACTGGTTCCCCAACCGGGAATTTAAAAATAAACACAGGAGCAGGTGGATAGGCAGCAGCTCCCGGGCCATGACCACACAGACACCAAAACAAAATAAACAGTTTCTGAGCAAACACAGCAGAGCGTATGATTGACCCCCAACAACTCGCTATGTGTCACAGCAATGGCCCCCATCACAGTCCATGCACTGACTGCGGAGTCATGAAAAGGGTGGGTTTTCTGTTTTGGCAAAGGAACTACTGCTGCAATGTGCCAATGATGAATTTTTTTTCACGAGATCAAACATGAATTCGCAATTGTTTGGCAGGTAACAATGCTTCCTGACAATAAAATTCTTTTTATGCCATCTGCATTCTCTTTAACAGAAAGTAAGTTGTTACTCAGCACCAATAAAGATATTTGGAGGGGATAGAGATAAACGTAAAGGCTAGACAGAGCAGTGACAGTGAGAAAGAAGTAGAGGATTGGGAAGGCAAGGAGAGGAGGGGCAGAGTGATTGTGTTTCAACCTTCTACATAATTCAATTTTTAGTCTTTCATACACAACTCTCTTTGGCAGCCCAGGGCAGTAGTCACCACCCATCCTGCCTAGTTCGATGGCAAGAAAGGATTTTGTTGCCTCTAAACATAAAAAAATGTACTTTTTTTGCATTAAAAAAAATTCAATTGAAAGAAAAAACGGAATTCTTAAAAATGGAAAAGAAATTGCCTCCAAAAATTCAAAATTCTTGTTTTGTTTTACAAAATATATATGAAGATATGATATATATATGTGTCATGTGCATATATATATATACATATACAAATCTCGTCATACCACCAAAATTACATGCAGTGCATGATGAAGTGTGAGAGCAAATAATACCAGCTATAACTGCTGCTTAACGACAACATAAACTGAACTATAAACCACACATGCATTAACAGTGAAAACGACACTGCATGCAGTTGTTCAAGTTTGCTGATGCTGGGGTTAGAAATGAGGGAGTGAATTTCTGTGTAAACATATGATTTGATGGTGAGGGACTGCTGACATCTGTCTTTTTCTTAAAAAAAATATTTTTCCAAAAAAAAATTCCCCAAAAATTAAATTAAAAAAAATGCGGAAAACTTAGGGAATCTTAAGTCTTAGGAGTTTGATCATCCTGTACCAAATATGTTTACTTTTTTTAAAAAAAAAGCAAATGTGAGCCCAGTAAAATATTTTTGCTATCAAAATCTTTTGCTGAATATCTCTTTATATATCTGCGCTATTGTTTATATATCAATATATGTACAATCATACATATGTGTACATATGTACATATTTAAATATGTAGGTAAGCCTGAAAAAATTATGCTAGGTTAAAAAAAAAACATACACAGAAATTCTTTGATATCTGTTCTCTATTACAATGGCCTAACCCATGGCAAGCCTTAAGAGAGATAGAGAGAAACGAAAAAAAAAAGGACAAGCCTAATATTTGCAATAAATCAGCTCAATATCACTAGTTCGTTTGGCAGTGACAGTCAAAATGCTTCCGCCAGTGAACAGAAAAAGTAACTGGAGTGGGGAAGCAACAGAGAAAGGGGAGGAGGTTATCTCAAGGAGGGCAATCAATCATGTGACTGACGGCAGGCATTTTGGGGCATCAGTCAGATTAACATGGCCCCGGTCTATTACTAATTTCGGCTATCTGTAGCTGGGCTCAGCTCCGGCAGCGGCAAAATTAGTGCCAAAACGATACCATGTTAACTGCACTAGAGGTCCCATGGATCTGTGTGTTATCACCAAAGAACAGGAGAACAATTAGCAGGCTTAACGTGAAATCTTTAATTATCCCCAGCATAAACATTTCATTCATCATGATGAGACTCCCGAGAGGAATCTGGGCAGTAATTTCAATTTGTCAAATGTCTTATTCCATTTTAAATTCCCACTTTTTGGGTTCCATCATGTGGAAGTGGTCATCATTTAGATCTCAAGTTCCTCCTCAACTTCCTTCCCCACACTGGTCCATGGGACCTGATGCCTTGGGCTTGGATTCTGCTATCCAATTCTATCAGTAATTACTGTTCAACTTCTATCGGTTAATTATCTTTGCGAAAGAAGGAGCAAGCAAAAAGGACTGACCTAACCCACCTGAGCTGGGCTCGCACTCATCGAGGTCCTCATCGTCACTTGCACACTCAGCTGAGGAGACAATAAGGTCATCGGTGACCTGCAATGAGAAAAGGGGGAAAGAAATGTTACAGAAAATGTCACGTACTCATCCGACAATTTGAAACAGAAAAAGAGCAAATTTCTATTTATATAACCACAATACAGACAATTTTCAAGATGTCACATTCTATTTCCCCACATTCTGTATCTTCCAGACCTTCTCCACTGTAAACACTGATGCAAAATATTTGTTTCGGACCCACCCACCCATCTCCTGCTGTTCCACACGTGAATTGATGTGCTGATTATTGAGGAGTCCTGTTCTCTTCCCATTTACCGAGCAATCACTTCCCACCGACTTTGAGGGTATATCTGATCAGGTTCTGGGGATTTATCCAGACATTCAGTACCGCCTCCTCCATAATATGGACACTTATGAAACTTGAAAGGGTTCAGAAAAGATTTACAAGGATGTTGCGACGATTGGAGGATTTGAGCTACAGGGAAAGGCTGAACAGGCTGGGGCTGTTTTCTCTGGAGTGTTGGAGGTTGAGGGATGACCTAATAGAGGTTTATAAAATCATGAGGGGCATGGATAGGGCAGATAGACAAGGTCATTTCCCTGGGGTGCAGGAGTTCAAAACTAGAGGGCATAGATTTAGGGTGAGAGGGGAAAAATTTAAAAGGGACCTATGGGGAAACCTTTTCACACAGAGGATGGTGTGTGTGTGGAACAAGCTGCCAGAGGAAGTGGTGGAGGCTGGCACAATTGCAACATTTAAAAGGCATCTGGATGGGTATATGAATAGAAAGGATTTTGAGGGATATGGGCCAAGTGCTGGCAAATGGGACTAGATTAGTTTAAGATATCTGGTTGGCATGGATGAGTTGGACGAAAGGGTATGTTTCTGTGCTGTACGTCTCTATGACTCTAATCATCTTTCACAGACCGCACCTGGAGTATTGTGCACAGTTTAGGTCACCTTATTTGAGGAATGATTTAGTGGCATTGGATGCAGTTCAGACAAGGTTGCTATAGCCCAGGCCAGACCCCCCTCAAAACATATTAAGAACGTAGCCCAGACCCTAACTTTTCATTTTTTGTAAAGACAGATGTACAGTGGATACTCCAGGAGTGATGCAGCTGGTCAAATCACTCTGCTTTAAACAAAACAGAATTTACTTAAGTATTACATCTGAAATGCAAACAAAAGTGAACCGAATTTAGAATAACAACTAATTTGATAACCCAACTGAGACTTAACGAAGCTGTTCCAATCCCTGCAACGTCCCATAAACACACCCCTTGGCAAAAGATAAATTCAAACACGGGTTCTTACAGACAGGAGAGGATTCAGGGAGAAAGTTCAGGCAAGACCCCTGTTGAAACATGGAACCTCTTTTCACTGCAGCTGCCTCTCTCGGTGCCCGACTAAAACTAAACTAACTCAGAAAAAAAAACTTGAACTGAGAGAACTGGCCACTCTACTGCCACTATTCCCATATCTGATACCACTGCCTTTATGACCCCTCTTGGAAAATACCAAGGACACCTTAACCTTCTTAAACGGGCAGCATTATCACAAGGTTCACTAGATTGATCCCAGAGATGAGGGATTTGTCGTATGAAGAGAGATTGAACAGTTTAGGCCTGAACCCCCTGGAATCTAGAAGAATGAGGGGAAATCAAATTGAGGTATTCAAGATGATGATAGATGTGGATAAAATAGACGTGGAGCGGATGCTTCCTCTTGTGGAGCATTCAAGGATGAGAGGTCATATTCTTAGGATAAGAGTTAGCAAATGAAAGCAGAGTTGAGGAGAGACTACTTCTCCTAAAGGGTTGTGAATCTGTGGAATTCGCTATCCCAAAGTGCGGTGGATGTTGGGATAATGAATAAATTTAAGGACGAGTTAGACAGATTTTTAATTGGTAATGGGTTGAAGGGTTATGGGGAGAAGGCAGGAAAATGAGGGTGAGAAGCATTTCAGTCATGATTGAATGGGTCGAATGACCTAATTCTGCTCCGATAACTTATGAACTTATGAACTTCACAATGCTCCAAAAGATTTAACAGCCAATGAAATGCTCCGATTGTCAAAATGTCGGAAATAGAACAGCCAACTGGCATGTAGCACACCCAGACAAATGACAACACAATAATGACTAGATCTGTTATATGTGCACTGTTAGCTGGAAAATAAATGATGGCTAGCTAGCAGGGCGAGTATATCTGCTCTTTGATATAGAATGTGGAATTGTTGGGTGGCTCGGTGGCTCAGTGGTTAGCATTTCTGCATCACAGCACCGGGGAGCAGGTCTGATTCCAGCCTCAGCTGACTGACTGTGTGGAGTTTGCGCATTCTTCCCGTGTCTGCGTGGGTTTCCTCTGGGTGTTTCGGTTTCCTCCCACAGACCAAAGATATGCAGGTTAGGTGAATTGGCCATGCTAAATTGGCCATCATGTTCAGGGATGTGTCAGTTAGCTGCATTAGTTTAGGGTAAATGTAGAGGAGTAGGGGAATGGGTCTGGGTGGGTTACTGTTCGGAGATCGGTATGGACTTGCTGGGCTGAAAGGCCTGTTTCTCCACTGTAGGGATTCTATGATTCTATGTTCACCTCCACCTCAGAGACGAGGCCTCAATTTAACAAAGGTAAACTGATTGCTCAGACTTTTGAGTATAGGACATGTTAAGGTTGTACAGGACTTTGGTGAGGCCTCTGAAAGTCATAGAGATGTACAGCATGGAAACAGACCCTTCTGTCCAACCCGTCCATGCCAACCAGACATCCCAACCCAATCTAGTCCCACCTGCCAGCACCTGGCCCATATCCCTCCAAACCCGTACCACCCTCTGTGTGAAAAGGTTGCCCCGTAGGTCTCTTTCATATCTTTTCCCTCTCACCCTAAACCTATGCCCTCTAGTTCTGGACTCCCCGACCCCAGGGAAAAGACTTTGCCTATTCACCCTTTCTATGCCCCTCACAATTTTGTAAACCTCTATAAGGTCACCCCTCAGCCTCCGACACTCCAAGGAAAACAGTATGGAAGGTTAGAGTTACAGCTTTGAGGCTGGGTAGGTTGGGACCTATTTCACTGGCATGTAGGAGGTTGAGGGGTGACCGAACAGAAGCTTATAAAATATTGAGGATTATAGATAGGGCTAATGGTAGTTGTTTTTCCCCTGGAATTGGGGAATTTCAAGACTAGGGGGTACATTTTTAAAGAGTGATTTAAAAAAGACACAAGTGGCAAAGTTTTTACACAGAGGATGGTTCGCATATGGAACTTCCTAAGGAATTGGCGGATGTGGGTATAATTACAATGTTTAAAAGACATTTGGATAGGTACATGAATAGAAATGGTTTGGAGGGATATGTGCCAGGAGCAGGCAGGTGGGACTTGTTTAGGTTGGGATTATGGTCGATATGGACTGGTTGGACCGAAGGGTCTGCATCCCTGCTGTATGACTCTATGACTCCATGACAGTCCTGTCACCTGAAATCTTTGGCCCCAGATTATCGACCATTTTTAAATTTGTTCACAAGATGAAAATCTCCGCCCCCCCCCCCCCCCCCCTCCATTGCCACTGGGTCAAAATTCTGGAACTCCCTTCCGAACTGCACCCTGAGTCTATTTAAACCTCAAGGACCACCATTGCTGGGAAATGAGGCTGGAGTAGCAGTAATGGAGAACACAGAAATGGCAGAGAAACTGAATAGGTACCATGCACCAGTCTTCATGGTGGAAGACAGAAGTAGCACACCAGACTTACAAGAGAGTCAAGGGGTAGAGGTGAGTGTAATGGCCATCACTAAGGAGAAGGTGCTGGGGAAGCTGAAAGATCTGAAGGTGGATAAGTCACCCAGACTGGATAGACTACATCCCAGGGTTCCGAAGGACATAGTTGAGGAGATTGTGGAAGCTTTGGTGGTGATCTTTCAGGAATCATCGGAGCCAGGAAGCGCCCCAGAGGACTGGAAAATTACTAATGTAACACCTCTGTTTAAGAAATGATTGAGGCGGAGAACAGGAAATTATAGGCTGGTTGGCCTGGTCTCAGTCGTTGGTGAGATTTTCAAGTCCGCTATTAAGGATGAGATTGTGGGGTACTCGGAAGTGTATGGTAAAATAGGACTAAGTCAGCATAGCTTCGACAAGTTGGGGGGGGTGGTCATCACACCTGACAAATCTGTTAGAATTCTTTAAGGAGGTAATGAGTTAGACAAAGGAGAGCCAGTAGGCATAAACCATTTGGATTTCCAGAAAGCCTTTGACAAAGTTCCACACAGTAGGCTGCCAAATAAAATAAGAGCCCGTGGCCTTAGGGCACGGTGCCAGCATGGATAAAGGATTCATTGACTGGCGGAAGGCAGAGGGTGGGGATAAAGGGGTCTTTTTCAGGATGGCAACTAGTGACTAGTGGACTTCTGCAGTGGTCAATGTTGCGACCACAACAATTCACGTTGTATATTGATGAAGGGACTGAGGTCATTGTTGCTAAGTTTGCAGATGGCACAAAGATAGGTGGAGGAAGAGGTAGTGTTGAGGAAGTGGGGAGGCTGCAGAAGGACTTGGACATGCCAAGAGAGTGGGCAAAGAAGTAGCATGTGGAACATGATGTGGAAAAGGGTGCGGTTATGCACTTTGGTAGGAAGAATCGAGGCATCGACTATTTTCTAGACGGGAAAGGCTTTGGAAATCTGAAGCACAAATGAACTTGGGAGTTCTCATTCAGGATTCTCTTTAGATTCAGTTGGCAGTTAGGAAGGCAAATGCAAAGTTAGTGTCCATTTCTAGTGGGCTCGAACACAAGAGCAGAGATGTGGTTTGGCTTTGCCTAAGGGTCACCACATCTCAGGTGAGGGGCTAGGCTTGGAAGGTGCAGCATTCATGGTAACCTCAGCCAATGTGGGAATTGGGAAAAAAAAGCCTAGTGCATGCTTATCTTCATTGGAAGGGGCATTGCATCTAAGGATAGACAAGTTATGTTGCAGCTTTATTGAACTTTAGTTAGGCCAAATTTGGAATATTGTGGACTATTCTGGTCTCTATACGACAGTAAGAATGTAGATGCTTTGGAGAGAGGGTACAGAAAAGGTTTACCAGGATGTTGTCTGGTATGGGGGATTTTAGCGATGAACAAAGGTTGGATAGACTGGGTTTGTTTTCACTGGAACACAGGAGGTTGAGGGCAATCTGATAGGAGTTTATAAGGTTGTGAGCGGCATGGATAGAGTGGAAAGTATTAGGCTTTTTTCCCAGAATAGATGGGTCAGTTACTAGGGGACACAGGTTCAAGGTGCTAGGGGGGGAAAAGAGATGTATGAGGCAGGTTTTCACACAAAGGATGGTGTGTGCCTGCAACGTGCTGCCAGAGAGGGTGGTGGAAGCAGACACAATAGCAGCGTTCAGGAAACACCTGGATGAATACATGAATAGGAAGGGAATAGAGGGATATGGATCCTATAAGTGAAGGCAGTTTTAGTTTGGAAGGGCAAAACATGTTGGCGCAGGCTTGGAGGGCCGAAGGACCTATTCCTGTGCTGTATTGTTCGTTGTTCTTTAATCTGTGCTGTTGGGCACGACTTTTATTGCAAACCAGCTGTCCAGCCAATGAGCTAACCAACCCTCCCCTCTCCTCCAATCTAAGAGCAGCCCCCTGGTCCGTTAGGACTGTGGAACCTTTACTTAGTTACACTTCAAAAGCAGCTGATTGGCTATGGACAGCTTTGGTGTCACAAAAGGCACTTCGTAAGTGTAAAGTTTAATTTTCTTCCAGATTGTGATGCTGATAATTCTCAGTTTAGCATAAAAACCATGCATGGCTGTTCTCCCAGGGTTCAAATCCAACCCAGGTCGAAGGGATGTCACATTTCCCATTGTAATGCCAGAAGAATGGAAGCCAATTTGGCCACATCAGGTTCCGACAAACGACAATGACCAGAATGTATTCCGTTTGGAGATGTTTCTCGAGGGAGCTGTATTGGTCAGGGGCCCCCTGCACCGATACGGTAAAACATGGAGTAGGAGCAGGATGTAGACCGCATGGGTTCCTTTGAATAGCTAGCTTGGGATCCTTCCTGGGTTTAACGTCACATTCAAAAGCTGTGAGCCCAACAGTGCACAACCTCAACTCTGGAAGAACGGCCACTCCAGGCTGTACACTCAATCGAGGTTTGAAATCACAAAGTGGGAAACAAAAAGTGCTGAAGATCACAGCGGGTCAGGCAGCATCCATGGAGAGAGAGCAAGCTGACGTTTTAAGTATAGATGACTCTGATGAAGAGTTAGCTTGCTCTCTCTCTCTCTCCACACAGATGCTGCCCGACTCGCTGTAATCGCTAGCATTTGTTGTTTTCAGTACAGATTCCAGCATCTGCAGTAATTTGCCCCCACATTCTCGAAGCTCCCCACTGGAGTCATGGCTGGTCAATGACTAGACTCATAATGTAAAATACAAGCATTAAGTTGTTAGGACAGATTGATCCCTCACTCATTCATCTGTTGCCTCAGTTGGGAACAGCATGAGGTAGACTCTTATGGAGAGGATCCACAATCCCTGGGCAGCATTTCAGTCAGCTGGCTGCCTCCAATGGGCCTCAGTGTTCCCAGGTTAAGGACAGACCAAACCAGGAAGGTTTCTGTTGCTGTCAGCTTGAGTTAAGGGCTGACAAACATAGAACCTAGAACAGTCCACAGGAACAGGCCCTTCGGCCCACCATGTCCATGCCAACCATGATAACATTCTAAATTAATCCTATTTGCCCGCACATGGTCCACAGTCCTCTCTTTCCTGCCTGTTCATGCTCGTTAAACATTGCTATAGTATTTGCTTCTATCCCCTTCCCTAGCAGTGTATTCCAAGCACCTACTACTCTCTCTGTAAAATACTGTCTCTCCCACAGTCCAAAGTTGTGTAGGTTCAGTGGATTGGGTGAATTGCCCAGTTGTGTCCCTGGATATGCAAGCCAGATAGATTAGCCATGGCAAACACGGGGTTATGGAGATAAGGTGGGGGTCTGGCTCTTCAGAGGGTTGGTGCAGATCTGATGGGCCACCTGACTCCTTTTTGCACTGTAGGGATTCTATGATTTAATGATTTCCTTAAACATTCTCCCTCCTACCTTAAACCTATGACCTGTAGTATTTTACATTTCCAATCGGGAAAAAGACTCTGACTATCCACCCTATCCATGCCTCTCATAATTTTATACACTTCTATCAGGTCACCCCTCAGCCTCTGAAATTCCAGCAAAAACATTCCAAGTTTGACCAACCTCTCCTCATAGCTAATATACTCCAATCCAGGCAACATCCTGGTAAACCAGAAAGGTTTCTGTAGATGTTGCCCTGAATTCATCAGTTTGCAGGTGTTGCATTGAAAAGTGACACCAACTAACCGATGATAAATTTTGGCTGCGCATTTTTAAGAAGTGTGCATGCTCAATAATAAAGCCAATTTCAATAATTAATGAAAAACTACTACTTTATTTAATGGTTTTCTTTCTCTTCACTAATAGAATTTCTCTCCTTTTCAATTTTTCAGGGTCTGTTCAGTTTTGATCACTCTTTATTTCAATTTAATTCCCAGAGTTAGCTGCTGCTATGCTTGCTCCTGGGTGTGAGCAAAATGCAGCCGTGAGTATTATATCCATGTACCAAATCCACACACCAGAAAAAAGAGCCTGGGATGAATTCAGAAGGTTTCATTGGTCTAGCAGCACGACCAGCTCTGTTTCTCAATTCTTACGACTCGGTAAGCTTCTTCCACTGTTTCTTCGCAAGGACTTCATAATGGACTTTCCACGTTTTCCAATTTGAGATTTTTGCCATCGTGAGCATTCCCATTTGATCATCTCTATTTAGTCACTTCCTCTCTCACTTCTCACTACACCTTGAGGATAATATCCACTCAGAGAACCATACAGCACAGAAACAGGCCATTTGGTCCAACCAGTCCACGTTGACCATAATCCCAAACTAAACTAGTCCCACCTTCCTGTGCTTGGCCCATATCCTATGTACTTATTAATGTACTTATCCAAATGTAACTGTACCCCCATCCATCACTTCCTCTGGAAGTTCATTCCACACATGAACCATTTCTGTGCAAAACGGCCCGTCATGTCTTTTAAATCTTTCTCCCCATCCTAAAAATATGTACCCCAGTCTTTAAATCCCCCACCTTATGGAAAAGACACCGGCCATCACTTTATCTATACCCCTCTTGATGAAGTAAAAACAATGACTGCAGATGCTGGAAACCAGATTCTGGATTAGTGGTGCTGGAAGAGCACAGCAATTCAGGCAGCATCCGAGGACAGGCAAAATTGATGTTTCGGGCAAAAGCCCTTCATCAGTTTTTATTCCTGATGAAGGGCTTTTGCCCGAAACGTCGATTTTGCCTGTCCTCGGATGCTGCCTGAATTGCTGTGCTCTTCCAGCACCACTAATCCAGAATCCCCCTCTTGATGAAAACTAGAAGGCATAGGTTTAAGATGAGAGGGGAAAGATTTAAAAAGGACCTAAAGGGTAACCTTTTTCACACAGAGGGTGGTGCCTGTATGAAACAAGCTGCCAGAGGCTGATACAATTACAACATTTAAAAGGATGGGAATATGCATAGGAAGAGTTTGGGGGGGATTTGGGCCGGGTGCTGGCAAATGGGATTAGGTAAGGATATCCTGTCGGCATGGAGGAGTTGGATGGAAGGGTCTGTTTCCATGCTGTACATCTCTGTGACTCTAAGTGCTTGAGGCTTTCCTGAGATTGTCAGAGAGACCACTCATCAGCAGTTGTTCCTTTTTGTCTTTTCAAGATAGCAAGGGACAAATGCAGAACACTCCAGTTTATCTGATAATCTCTGAAAAGGAAATGGTGTTTGTTATAGCTGTGCTGTGAGAGACTTGGTGGGCATGGCTCCCATATTAACAATGCGGTTGACCCTGAGCTGCTTTCTGAATGGCCTATAACATGCCAATCACAGCTCAAAGGGTAACTAAGGATAGGCAATGAACGCCTACATTCCCTTCAACAAATATAAAACAAATCTCTGAACAGCAACTAATTGCCCCCTTCTACAGCAGCCCTTCCCAAAGTGGGTACCAGAAACCCAAGTCAGGTTTTGAGCTAAAGATTTAGGGTCATGACCTCCAAGGAAAGGGCCCCTCTCCCACCCCAAGACCCAACCCCTAAGAAACCTTTGCCTCCCGTTGCCACATCTCACTCAGGGGAGTGATCAAACCTCGAGTCACGGCTCTGGTGGGAAAAAACAGTTAGGGAAACATTAATCTCAAATTAAACTGAATGTTCAATGACAAAGATAAAGGAAGAGTGGATTTATAAAGGAAAGAGAGAACTTGTGCAGTAAGATTGGGGAAATATAAAGTTTGTTTCTAGCTGTCACTGCATTATATTGGAGTCAGGGTTTTGTTGATAAAGTGAACAGTGTATTCACATGCAGCTTCAGCCTGGCTGCTGCTATCAAACGGCTTGGATTACAAATGTCACTCAATCCGAGAAGATTAGCTCCCTGTGCTTGTTCAAAGAGAACCTTTCAGTAACAGCCTGCATTATACCAGCTGTCCAATTGGAAATTAAATCTGTATCACCGCATCAACCTTGTGGGCAATTGTTTTCTTATAATCTCCTGACCCTGGATATACACACAGCATGAATTCCCTTGCCCTCCCCCGACATACAAACTTACTTTTATTGACTTTTTCCTATTGATTGTTTGGCAAGACTAGCATTTATTGCTCATCCTTTGGTACTAAGTGGCTTGCTTGGCCATTTCACAGGGCAGTTAAGAGTCAACCACAATGCTGTGGGTCTGGAGTCACATGTACTCCAGACCAGGTAAGGATGGCACATCCCCATGCCTAAAGGACACGAATGAACCACATGGACGTCTATGATAATTGACAATGGTCATCTGCGAACGTTTTAATTCAAACTTTCTACTGGATTCAAATTTCACCATATACCACAGTGGGATTTAAGCCCAGAACATTAACCTCAGGTTAACCGGACTACTAGCGCAGTGATGTTATCGCTATGTCATCACTTCCCCAGGTCACCATGGTCATAGAATCATGCAGTCAAAGAGATGGACATCATGGAAACAGACCCTTTGGTCCATCTCATCCATGCTGACCAAATATCCGAAAATTAATCTAGTCCCATTTGCCAGCATTTGGCCCATATCCCTCTAAACCCTTCCTATTCATATACCCATCCAGATGTCTTTTAAATGTTGTAACTGTACCAGCCTCCACCACTTCCTCTGGCAGCTCATTCTATACACACACCACCCTCTGTGTGAAAACTTGTCCCTTAAGTCCCTTTTACATCTTTCCCCTCTCACGTTAGACCTATGTCCTCTAGTTTTGGACTCCCTTACCCCAGGGAAAAGCGCTAAAAGTTATTGTTTAATTTCAGCTTCATTAATTGAATTTAACTTTTACCAGCTGGCATTGCATGTAGTAAAATCATGACTGATCGGATTGTGACCTTTACCCTTATCTCCTGTCTGTCCCACAAAACCAGCACGGTGGGCGGCATGGTGGCACAGTGGTTAGCACTGCTGCCTCACAGTACCAGAGACCTGGGTTCAATTCCTGCCTCAAGCGACTGACTGTGTGGAGTTTGCACATTCTCCCCGTGTCTGCGTGGGTTTCCTGCGGGTGCTCCGGCTTCCTCCCAGAGTCCAAAGATGTGCAGGGTAGGTGAATTGGCCATGCTAAATTGCCCGTAGTGTTAGGTGTAGGGGAATGGGTCTGGGTGGGTTGCGCTTCGGCAGGTCGTTGTGGACTTATTGGGCCGAAGGGCCTGTATCCACACTGTAAGTAATCCAATCTAAACCCTGGACTTTATTGTCTATTGAGAATCTGTCTAACTCATCCTTGAATATGTTCAATAACCCTGAAGACGTTTAATTCAGCCTCTACTGCTCTTTAGGGAAGTAAATTCCAAATGAAGAAGAAATTTCTCATCATCTCTGTCCTAACCTGGAAACGCCTTATATTGAAACCATGTTCACTAATTCCAGATTCGGCCATGAGGATTGCCTAGATTTTCACAATGATGGTGCCCTTCTCTGTGACTGGACAAATAATGGATGAGAGGGTGACTGATATTGGAGTCTGGTTGCATGACTAATTTCATAACCTTCCATTATCATAGCAGAGCTCCTGCCATTTCATAGATTAATGAACAGCTTCAACTGGTTATGGATTCCTTGAAATGGGATCAGAAGTTCCAATGCTTGCTGTTAGAAGGGATCATGCAGTTGAAGGGAGCCAAAAGCCAGTAAAACTTTTTCTCATGAATGAAATTGTACTTTCAATCTGAACTCTGCAAAGGATAGTTAGATATTTCAAAAATTATTCATTCTCAGCATGAATCCTCAGATCTGCCTCTGGGTGGGTTGCCATGATAGGTGCAGTTACAAAGTGTGGTTAGGGTCAGGTGGGCTTGGGTCGAACTGCAGATCCTTCCTTTGGGGAAGCACGGTGGCTCAGTGGTTAGCACTACTGCCTTACAGCACCAGGGTCCAAGTTCGATCCCAGCCTCGGGTGACTGTCTGTGTGGAGTTGCACATTCTCCCCGTGTCTGCGTGGGTTTCCTCTGGGTGCTCTGGTTTCCCCCCATAGTCCAAAGATGTGCAGGTCAGGTGAATTGGCCACGCTAAATTGCTCATAGTGTTAGGTGCATTAGTCAGAAGGAAAATGGGTCTGGGTGGGTTACTCTTTGGAGTGTCGGTGTGGACAGGTTGGGCTGAAGGGCCTGTTTCCACCCTGTAGGGAATCTAATCTAAGGAAACTGAAGCTGTACACAGTACTCTAGGCCCACACGAGCACACCACCTGAATGTTCAGCCATCCCCTTCAGCAGATACTTCTATTACCTCTTGCTTCATATCTTTACCTAGCTTCTCCTTAAATGCATCACTGATACTTTCTTCAACTATCTGCTTCTGGTAGCAGTTCAACTGCCTAACCACATTTTGGATGAAGAGGTTTATCCCAAATTCCTCACTGGGTTTATACGGGATTGTCTAGTTTTCATTTCTGCTCATGAATGGAAATATGTTTCCTTCATCTCAAAGACCTTTGTCATGTCCAATACAAGTCAGGAGTGTGACTCCTTACTGACCTAGCTGAGTGAAGCTCCAAACACCATTGATCAGAAACTGAATTGGACCAACCATAAACATACCACCACTAAAAGGTCAAAGGCTGGGAATTCTGTGACTCACCTCCTGTCTCTACCACAGCCTTTTCTATAAATGAAATGAATGCCAATGTTGTTGATGACCTGTAGGTAAGTTGACAGCATCCCACGTGACAATCCTGAATGTACTGCCCATAAAAGCTGCAAGCAGTTGGTTAGCTGAGTTGGCTAGACGACTGCTTTGCAAAGTGATGCCAACGGCATGGGTTCAATTCCCACCCTGGCTGAAGTTACTACTGAGGGACTCTTCTTCCCAACTGTTCTCTGGGGAAAGAAACTGCTGAGTGGTATTATCGCTGGAGTGTTAATCCAGCGAGCCAGGTACTACTCGGGGGAACCTGGGTTCAAATCCTGCCATAGCAGATGATTGAATTCAATACAAATGGGGAATTAAGAGTCTAATGATGATCATGAAGGGATTGTCAGAAAAACCCATCTGGTTCTCTAATGTCCTTTAGGGAAGGAAACTGCCATGCTTAACTGGTCTGGTCTACATGTGACTCCAGACCCACAGCAATTTGGTTGATTCTTAACTGTTCTATGAGATGGGCAATGAATGCTAGTCAGTGATGTCTGTGTCCCATGATTGAATTAAACAGACCTCTCCCTTTGCTTGAGGTGTGGTGACCCTCAGGTTAAACCATCCCCAGTTGTCTCTCTCTAATGACAGAAGAGCCCAATGATCTGGTAAAATGATAGCAACTTTACCTTTACTTTGCAGTACAAGTGGAGAGGAATATCTGGGTTGTTGCAAGAAAATCCTCAAGTTGATGATTGAGTTGTGGACCAAGTGAAGGGGTAATGATATCCTGTACTCCAGTCACCTGTACATTACACTGCGACACACTGTTAACAGCGTGAGATATTTGTACAGCTTTTCCTTTCTACATGGAAGCATCTCTCTGAGATCCATTTACAGATTTTCAAAGCCCTGTGCATAGCTGATGAATATTAATTTGCCCTGCCATGACTGTGAGAGACAGTATTTTGTGAAAGCACAGCAGCCTGGACTGCAAAGGCTTTCCCTGTTCAATCTGTGCTGGGTTCAGTGCATGAATGAATTGCACAGCGTCTTACTGAGTCTGCTGATTAGGACAGTGTCTGCTCAAACATTGGATCAGAGATAAGAGAGGATGTGTGCAAGCTCGCACCCAGGAGAGAGGGAAAGAAAGAGAGAGAGAGAGAGAGAGAGTGAGAAACAAAACAGCAAGTGAGGAGGACTGTGTGAGGGAGTGAACACGAAATGAATGTATCTGCATGATGAGGAAAATACAGGATAAGAAAATGTCAGCAAGAATGGGAGATAGCAAGTATATAGAGTCATCCAGCACAGAAACAGACCCTTCAGTCCAACTCATCCATGCCAACCAAAAATATCCTAAACTAATCTAGTCCTATTTGCCAGCACTTGGCCCATATCTCTCTCAACCCTTTCTATTCACATTACCATCCAGATGCCTTTTAAATGTTGTAATTGTACCAGCCTCCACGACTTCTGGCAGCTCATTCCATACACACAGCACCCTCTGTGAGGGAAAGTTATGCCTCAAGTTATCCCTTACATACGATTGCAGACCCAAATCAACATGGCTGCCTCTTATCCCCCCCACTATGAACAACTGGGGATGTGCAGTAAGTGCTCGCCTAACCACACATCCCATGAATAAAACAAAATGCTGATTGATCTTGTTGACCATTTGTGAGACCATATATAAAGTGCTTTCTTCATATTACACCCAATAAGTAACCACCTTTGCTGCCATAGATCGTCTGCAATATTTATGTTGACAGTGGACATCAATTGTTATCTTCAGATTTTCAATCAATCATTACTTTCATGAATGTCAACAGGATCCTGGGACTTTGTGAATATTGTCAGAAGTCACACGACACTGGGTTATAGTCCAACAGGCTTATTTGAAATCACAAGCTTTCAGAACACTGCTCCTTCATCAGGTGGACCGCTTTTGTCACCTGACGAAGGGGCAGTGTTCCAAAAGCTTGTGATTTTGAATAAATCTGCTGGACTATAACCGGGTGTGGTGTGACTTGTGACCTTATCCACCCCAGTCCAACACCAGCACCTCCACATTGTGAATTTTGACAAGTTATCAGCATTGCAATAGACAATACATGCTTAAAGTGCCTGGCTTTTCAATAGCCACACTGAGAAAATCTAGATTTATACAAAACGCTGGTCTCGCCAGTAATGGGCAGACCCTCTGGAGATATGGGCAGGGTTGGGAGTTGCTGGTTGAGAGGGGCAACAGGATGAGATCTCAG
Source organism: Chiloscyllium plagiosum (assembly GCF_004010195.1). Lineage (NCBI taxonomy): Eukaryota > Metazoa > Chordata > Chondrichthyes > Orectolobiformes > Hemiscylliidae > Chiloscyllium > Chiloscyllium plagiosum. Next base: position 8,572,051 of record NC_057719.1, read on the forward strand.
ATCAGAGGCTCCCCACAAGTTCCATTCCCATCGGTGTTATGGGAGGAGGGCAGCTCTCAATTTGGTAACCTCCACTTCTGATTGAATTCAAGACCACTCTTGGACTAGTGGTGTCGCTCAGTGCTGACATTCTGCAGCGAGAAAAACAGAACTGATGGTTCAAGTCCAGTGACCTTTCATCAGAACCCAGTAACGCCGCAGAATCTGCTGTCATTCTCCCTTCCCCTGTGTAGTGTGCTGTTCTGTGAAGTTCTATAAAGACCTCTATCCTGCGATTCATGGACTGGCTCTTTGCCTGACCATCAAACCACCCTCGTTACTCCTTCCCCTTCCATGACAGATAATCATCCAGATTTTGCATTCACATGCCAGTTAGATTTTATAACAATTTCTTAAAAAAAAAGCAGTGTGGAGTTTGTTGTGCTTTCCAGTGCTGTCACTGACTGGCCCTTGCTGTGTTGACTATATTTTGATTTATTTTACAGTTGTAATCTCAACAATTGGGGCCTCAAATTTAATATTAAACCGCAGCAAGGCAATGTTATTATCTATATTTATATATATCCTAATCTTTCAACAGCAAGCCATTTGAAGGATTATTGTGTAACGGATGTCGTATTCACTTAGCACTAACTGAGCAAACAATATCAAGTCAGGAGGGAACGATGTGATCTGACCTCAATGATCAGATTTAAGATGGGAATTCTAATCTGTTCAATGTCTAATCACTCCTGTTCTCAGAATCCTCCTATGAATCATCACTGTTAGATAGTGTTTCAGAAGGTTCTGTTAATGTCACTTTAATTTGACTTTGCGGTCAATATGGTGACCAGAATTGATTTCGTGTACATTATGAAACAGCAGACCTGATTCTACATCATACTTGCCTCCCTCCACCTTCCTTTCCCGTTGGTGTTACTGGGGAATTTGTTAATATCCACCTATTGTTTTAATCTTAGAGCAGTGGCATAGCTCAGTGCTAAAGTTCTTTTAGCTTAAGGCAGTGTCTGTAGTCAGTCAAGCAGAGTTGGCATTTCAAGGCGAGTGACTCTTCATCGGAACTCAGTAGTTCTGCTTCTCTCTCCACAGATGCTGCCTGCCTTGCTGAGTTTCTCCAGCACTTCCTGCTTTTGTTTCAGATCTCTGGAATCCACAGTACTTTGGTTTATTCTTGAGGTTGGACTTCAGGCTGGACAATTGTGGCTTCAGGTTTTACTGACTTCGATGATTCACCGAGGGAGTGCAACAGTGTCAGTGCTGGCGTTTGGACCACACGTTAAAGCACAGCCCAATTTACCCTGCGATGCAGACCCAAGTGGATCTATGTGAATGACTTGGATTAAGGAACTGCCTGGATTGTACCCAAATTTACTGACAAAGATAGATTGGAGAACAGATTGTGTGGGGGACACAAAACATTCTGCAAAGAGATATAGACAGGTGAAGTGACTGGACAGATGAGAGGTTGGATGTCAGAACAAGGATGATACCTGGTTTTGGCAAGAACTTGCCTGAGAAATGCTTTCACATTTCGTGGCCATTTAAAGTTCTGAACAAGAGGCACACTGGATTTCAAATGCTAACTCGGTTTCACTCTCCGTAGATACTGCCAGACCTGCTGAGTTTCATAGAATCCCTACAGCATGGAAACAGGCCATTCAGCCCATACTGACCCTCCAAACAATATCCCACCCAGACCCACCTATCCATGTAAACCTGCATTTCCCCATGGCTAACCCATTGAGTCTGCATATCCTTGGACACTATGAACAATTAAGCATGGCCAATCAACCCAATCTGCTCACCTTTGGACTGTGGGAGGAAACTGGAGCATTCGGAGGAAACCCACGCAGGCATGGGGAGAACATGCAAACTCCACATAGACAATCGCCCGAGACTGGGATCAAACCCAGGTCCCTGGTGCTGTGAGGCAGCAGTGCTAACCATTGTGCCACAGGAATTGCTGGAATCTTTCCACTAATTTTGCATTTATTCCTACTATCTGCTTTCTATCAATCCTCAAACCATGCTACAATTTACCCAGGCACTTTATGCACTGCATACATATGCATCATGTTATTCATTTGTCAGACTCTTAACCATCTGTACAGTAACTTTCCTTCCCCCTTCCCAATACTTACCAAGCTTATAAACAAGATTGCTAAAAGCAAGTAAAACAGAAAACACCACTCTATCTGGTGCTAATGTATGACTTTTAAAAAAAAATTAGATTACCTATAACATGGAAACAGCTCCTTCGGCCCAACAAGTCCACACTGACCCTCCAACCAGTAACCCTTCCAGAATCATTTTCCTTATCTTCCCCTGACCCGCACATCTTTTGGATTGTGGGAGGAAACCAGAGCACCCAGAGGAAACCCACACAGACACAGGGAGAATGTGCAAACTCCACACAGAACAGTCACCCAAGGCTGGAATCAAACCAAGTCCCTGGTGCAAGGAGGCAGCAGTGCTAACCATTGAGCCACTGAGCCACCGTGCCACCCCTTATACACAGGGTTTACTCACAGTATCCTGGATATTTGTCTCTAACAGCCAGAGACCCCCAGTGTTGATCCAAAATGAATATCTTGAATGGATGACATGTGTCCCTCACTTTACTATCATCAGTCGACATTTCCGAACTGTTGCTATGCAACAAAACACTGGCATTCATCGTTGAAGTATGCTTTTTTTAGAAGCTTCCTGGCACGTGGTAATGTAATCGTGTCCAGGAATCTTTTTTTTTACTAATCTCTGCATTTAGAGCACCCTGCGTGCTGCAGAACTGCTGAGTGATGTCCAGTCTGCCTTGCTTTCACTCGAGTGCAGTCAATCATGCCCTTTGGCAGTCAAAGCTGGCCTTGCACAGACACAAAGAACAAAGAACAGAACAGCACAGGAACAAGCCCTTCAGCCCATGATGTTAAGCTGAACAGGCTGCCAAATGAAACTAATCCCTTCTCCCTGCCCTTGCTCCATATCTCTCCATTCCTTGCATATTTATGTGCTCATTGAAAAGTCCCTGAAACAAATTAATCATATCTACCTCCATCACCACCCCGGTCACGTATTCCAGACACTGTGTAAAAACCTGCCCCTCCAATCTCCTTTGAACTTAACCCCTCTCTCCTCAAATGTATGCCCCCTTGTTTTAGATATTTCAACTCTGGGTAAAAGATTTTGACTGTCAACCCTACCTGTGCATCTCAAAATGTTATTGACTTCTATCAAGTATTCCTGTCAGCCTCCGCTGCTTAAAAGAAAACGACTCGAGTTTTTCTAGCCTGTCCTTATAGCTCATGCGTTCTAATCCAGGCAGCATCCTGGTAAACCTTTTCTGCACCCTCTCCAAAGCCTCCACATCCTTTCTGTAATGTGGCGACCAGAGTTGACAGCAATTCAAAAACGAAGCTGCTTTGATCACCAGCCCATCCACCAATTTAAGCATTCACTAATTCCTCCTCCACCACTCACTGGTGCTCTGCAACAACTCATCCTGCTTCACCCTTCCAAAAGCACACTCACTACCATCTGGAAGGACAAGGGCTGCTGATACTTAGGAATACCACCACGTGGAAGTCCCTCTCCAAACCACTCTGATTTGGAAATACATCATCATTCTTTCACTGTCTAAAGAGTCATAGATATGTACAGCATGGAAACAGACCCTTCGGTTCAACTTGTCCATGTCGACCAGATATCCGAAATCAATCTAGTCCCATTTGCCAGAACTTGGCCCATATCCCTCTAAAGCCTTTCTATTCATATGCCCATCCAGATGCCTTTTTATGTTGTAATTGTACCAGCCTCCACCACTTCCTCTGGCAGCTCATTCAATACACAGACCACACTCTGTGTGATAAAGTTGCCCCTTAGGTCTTTTTATATCTTTCCCCTCTCACCCTAAACCTATGCCCTCTAGTTCTGGACTTCCCCCACCCCAGGGAAAAATCCTTGTCTATTTACGTTATCCATGCCCCTCACGATTTTATAAACCTCTATAAGGTCACTCCACAGCCTCCGATACTCCAGGGAAAACAGCCCCAGCCTAGTCAGCCTCTTCCTGTAGCTCAAACCCTCCAACCCTGGCAAGATCCTTGTAAAGCTGTTCTGAACCCTTTCATGTTAAACAACATCCTTCTGATTGGTAGGAGTCCAGAACAGCACACAATGATCCAAAAGTGGCCTAACCAATGTCCTGTAGTGCAACATGACCTCCCAACTCAATGTCGCTGGGTCAAAATCCTGGAATTCCTTCAGGAACCACTCTGTGCACTGCCTACGCCATATGGATTGCACCTTCTTAGGAATGGTGATCAATGTTGATGCAGCTGCTCGTGCCCCCATCCTGTTTGTGATAAAATAAAAGCTTGTGTGCAGTACAGTAATTGCTTGGTCATATTAGTGAGAGCAGAATTTGTGCTGTAAAGGGATGGATAAAGCAATGGCCACAGTTTACTGTCTAATCTTCCAGTTATCTGCGCCCAATCAACACGCAACACAATCCATCACAATGTGAGCTCCAATTGATTCTGAATGCAGTGTCATCGTAACTTATAGCTGCAGACTCCTGTCTTGACAGCAATACAATAGCATTCTTATTCATTTCATTACACTCGTTACCCCGAGTACACCCAATTTATGAGGAGCACAGCTGCCAAATGGAAATTGGTTATTTCATCAGGCACACTGTTTTACAGAGGGAGCACACACTGCCCGAAACCTCTGGTATGATTTAGGCTGCGGCAGGAGCTCAGTGGGTTCACCCAATGTTGAGATGGCGTACAGGGTGTCCCCCGAATTAAGACCTGACCTGATACAAGCCGGCCGCCTGGGGGAATGGGGGAAAACAAAAACCCACTTCAAGAGCAATGTTCACAACATCAGCTATGCACATGCACGAGCCACTGCTGCCAAGTAGAAAACCAGGTCACTGACGTACAGGCACAGCAAGACTCCACTGACAAAAATGAGATCATGAGCAGTTATAGAGTCATACAGCACGGAAACAGACCCTTCAGTCCAACTCGTCCATGACAACCAGATATCCCAACCCAATCTAGTTCACCATCTTTGTCAATGTGGAGTAGGACAACAGAATTCTTACAATGTGAAAGCAGGCCATTCAGCCCACACCAACCCTCCAAAGTACACCCACCCTGATGCACCTCATTCCTGTACATCCCTGGGCAATTTAGCATCGCCAATCCACCTAACCTGGACATGTTTGGACTGCGGGAGGAAACCAGAGCACCCGGAGGAAACCCAAGTAGATACGGAGAGAAAATGCAAATTCTATACAAAATCACCAGAGGCTGAAATCGAACCCTGGTCCCTGGATCAGTGAGGCAGCAGTGAGCCACCATGTGGTCACAAGGATTGAGGGATAAATTTTTACCAGAACTGATCAGGAAGAAATGAGATGATATCATAATTTTCTCATTGCTTTTTTGGTGCACTCAAGGTCAGCTGTGTTTTCCTAAATCGGGACATTCCCAATGACAGGGGAGTCTAGAACCAGGTGTCACAATCTAAAGATACAGGGTAGGCTATTTAGGACAGAGATGAGGAGGAATTTCTTCACTCACAGAGTGGTGAGCCTTAGTTCTTCAGGCTAAAGAGTTCAAAGCCATGATTATACTGAATGATGGAGTAGGCTTGAAGGGCCAAATGGCCTCTTGCTAGTCCTATTTTCTATGCTGGCATGTTTACAACATTGACTACACTTTAAAAGTACAGTCTAATGATCAAGCAGAAGGTGGGGTCAGGGGTCACAGGAAGATAATGCCATGGTGACAGAAGACCCAATCTGCATGTGCCCTCCAGTTGGATAGGGACCTAAACTATTGCCTGCTTTCACTCACCAGATTAGGCTTAATGGGGTAGAAATTCACTGAAAGGCAGTCACGCCAAATGACCAAAAACATATTAACAAATTGTAGTGTGATTGAGGCGGGGGGAGGTTAAAAAAGACTGTTTCATTACCAGCATGATTGTATGACCACACAGGAGCAACACATATCCCAACGTTCAGTTGGTTTCTCTTGTGACGTTTGCCTGGGTTATTTGAGGGATACAATGCTGGTTAATCTCTTTCACGTCAAACATCATCTCTTGGTCTTGGTGGGTTAGTTTTACAGCCAATCCCTTCTTGCTGCCAACTCTCCTCTGGCTGTAGACTGGTTAAAGTGATGGGCAAATGAAAGAAGGGTGGAGGGAAAAAGATCATTTCCACACAGTGGGTAGTTATGGTATGGAAATACCCTAAATACCTGCGAATATGGGGGAGGGAAATTCAACCAAGGCATTCAAGGGGACATTCTCCTTCTCAACCTCTCACCTCACCTGAGGCACGCCAGATTAAACTCACTCCTGGTCAGCTCTAATGCAAGACCAGCCTTATGGCTCATTAGGACGAGGAGGACTTCACTTTGAGGATGATTATTTGGAGGTGTGCAAGGATATAGGCAAAAGGCAGGAGATAGGCATCGGATGATCACGCTTCTTGCAGGCACGATGGACCAAATGAACTCCTTCTGTGCCGTCACAATTCTGTGATTGGGTTACTTCAGACAACGAGTTTGGATGGACTTAAAGAGGAAGCTAACTAAATGCAGGTAGGAGAAATGAGAAACGAAGGACATTTTGACAAGATTAGATGAGGAGGGTTAGGAAGAGTGGGGCGAATCAACATGGGTATGGACCAGATGGGCCAAATGGCCTGCTACTCTGTTGCGAGAACATTACATAAACCAACATTGGAATTCAGCAGCTGTCCCATCGTACTTAACCTGCTCTTGCCACTTCTGGTTTGTTCTGCAGCTTTCGTCACAGGTACGGTCAGTATGAGGGAGGGCAGACAGTGACCAAAGAAATAAAACCTTCACGGGTTGGGACATTGCAATGGGAGCCCACCCAGACCTACCGCATCCCTCTTTTGGATGTCTTGGTGACTACTTTTTATCAATGTCTTCTCAATTTGCTCTTCCCCATGACAGAGAACATTCTCTCATCCAACCTTAAGCAATTTTGAAGACTTTATTTTCTTTATTTCTTCTTTGTACTTTAATCAGGGGATGTGGGCCTCACTGACTAGTTCAGCATTTATTGTCTGTCCCTAATTGACTCTGAGGAAATGAGGGTGAGTGGCATCCTTGAGCCACTGCAGTCCACAGTGCTGTTAGAGGGGGAGCTCAGATTTTGACCCAGCCACAATGTAGGAAAGACAATGTAAGTCCATAAAACCAAAAGACATAGCAGCAGTAATGAGGCCATTCAGCCCATCGAGTCTGCTCTGCCACTCAATCATGGCTGATAAGTTCCTCAACCCCATTCTCCTGTTTTCTCCCAGTAACCCTTGTTCCCCGTGATACTCAAGTACCTATCGATCTCAGTCTTAAATATACTCAATGACCTGGCTTCCACAGCCTTCTGTGACAGTGAATTCCATCGATTCACCATTCTCTGGCTGAAGAAGTTTCTCCTTATCTCCGTTCTAAAAGGTTTTCCCTTTACTCTAAGGCTGTGCCCTCAGGTCCTAGTCTCTCTTACCAATGGAAACATCTTCCCAACCATTCCGTATTCTGTATGTTTCAATTAGATTCCCCCCTCAACCTTCTGAACTCCATCGAGTCTGGACCTAGAGTTCTCCAATGTTCCTCACATGTTAAGCTTTACATTCCTGGGACCATTCTCGTGAACCTCGTCTGAACACGCTCCAGGGCCTGTGCATCCTTCCTGAGACATGGGGCCCAATACTCCAAATGTGGTCTGACTAGAGCCTGTAGTTCCTAATCAGGATGGTGTGTGGTTTGGAGAGGAATTTGCTGGTGGCAGTAATGCTTCCATGTATCTGTTGCCCTTCTCCTTCTGCTTGGTACCACTCTTAGGTTTGCTAGGAACAGTCAAAGTCGCCTTTGCAGTGTATCTGGTAGATGCTACACCCTGCTGCCGCTGGGCATTGGTGGTGAAGGGATTGAATGGTGAAGGTGGTGGACGGGATGCCAAAGCAGACTGCTTTGCCCTGGATGCTGGTGAACATGGATGCTGAGATGTAAGGCATAAGACCTTCTTTGTCCGAGTCAAATGGACTCATTTAACCTGGTTCGCAAGACAAACAAAAGCAGCTGGTGCGCAGGCATTGAGTGGGTGGTGTGTGGAAATGGTGGTGGTGATGGAGGGACAACATGGTGGCTCAGTGGTTAGCATTGCTGCCACATAGCACCAGAGACCTGGATTCAATTCCCGTCTCGGGTGACTGTCCATGTGGAGTTTGCACATTCTCTCCGTGTCTGTGTGGGTTTCTTCTGGATGCTCCGGTTTCATCCAACAGTTCAAAGATGTGCAGGTTAGGCAAGTTGACCATGCTAAATTACCCTTAGTGTTCAGGGATGTGTGGGTTAGGTGCATTAGTTAGAGGTAAATGTAGAGTCATAGGGTTGGTGAATGGTTCTGGCTGGGTTACTCTTCGGAGGGTCAGTGTGGGTCTCTCAGGTCAAATGGCCTGTTTCCACACTTTAGGAATTCTGTGACGTGACAAGGAACTGTGGTTGGGCCTTTTACCAATCCCTTGCCTCTGTTAGTGTAGATAGATGGGATATAATAGAGAACATATAATTCTGTTGTGAAGATGTGCTCCCTTAATGTCCTCAAATCTAGTTGCTGTTAAGTAATCAGCGGATGAGGTAATGTCGAGATTAACTGTTGCTTTGCTATGTGCCTTTGCATATTGGAGGTCAGAGACAAGCGACATTTTAGGAATGCTTTATAGCAAGGAGGACTGGGGTGCAATATCAACACTGTGAGTCTACCTAATCGTGGAGTGTTGTCAAGTTATTCAACTTGCCACTGCATGGTATATATTATACATATAGAAGTGCTGGTAGTATGTGCTGGCAGCATGATATATATATGCTGGTGGCATGGTATGTATGCTGGTGGCATGGTGTATATTGCTGGTGGCACACTATATATATAAAATATATATGTGCATGTGTGTGTGCGCACACGTGCTGGAAATGTGTTGGGGGCAGGGTGGCTCAATGGTTAGCAATGCTGCATCAGGAACCTGGGTTCGATTCCACCCTCGGGCAACTGTCTGTGTGGAGTCTGCACATTTTCCCTGTGTCTGCGCAGGTTCCCTCAAGGTGCTCCGGTTTCCTCTCACAGTCCAAAGATGTGCAGGCTTGGGTGGATTGGTCAAATTATATTGCTCTTAATGTCCAGGGATGGTGCAGGCTAGGTGGATTGGCCATGGGAAATAGAGGGGAGGGGAAGGGTCTGGATGTGGTGCTCTTTAGAGACTCGGTATCGACTCGATGGGCCGAATGGCCTACTTCCACGCTGCAGGGATTCTCTCATCTGAACTTGGAGTAACATCATAGCCTATCTAGGTTTGACCCTGTGCCCGAAACAGCGCAGTTTGCAGCAACAGTTCTTGTTAAGTTAGCATGAGCCTGTTGATACTGAAGTTGCTTGCAGCAACATACAGGAGCTTAATTCTCGCAGTCTCCGGGATTGCAACTGCCAGCTGTTAACCCTTGCCTTCGGCTGTACCTGGGGAATGGTCGAGCAGAGGGACAGGTGTAGCACTGCACATACCCCCTCAACTTCATTCAGACACCAACCCAGCAAAAAAAAAGCAATGATTTAAAAAAGCAATGAATTATATGAATGCTCACAAGCTCAAGCCAATGGTTGACAAATGGCCATACATTAATCACTGCGACTAGTCAATAAAAGTTAATACTCAGCTCCTGCATTGAATAGATTGGAATGAATGATATGTACAAGATCTGATTAATGTCTGCACTCTGCTTTCTCTCATCTCTAACTATTGGTGTCTTCGTATAATTAAATACATGGAACACCATCGCATTATCTGCTCAGATCACAACACCAACTAATAGCTCTTTCAAGTGTCGACATGATGCAGCACTGCACTGAAACAGAGATGATACTTCAATAGTACTTCATCGGCTCTGAGGCACTTTGGGCATCTCGAGATTGCGAAGGTTACAAAAAAGGAACATTCACTCTCTCTCTCTCTCTCGTACAGTTTCAAGAAACTGCCTCCACAGAGATTGCTCAGATCATAACACCTGCATCGTGTACTCTTACAAAAACAACAACATTGCATTTTACTAGCACCTTTCGCAAACTCAGGGCACTGTAAAGTGCTTTGCAACCAATTAGGGACTTTCAAAGTGTAGGGCTAAGCATTGACCAGGACAAAGTGGATAACAGCCCTATTCTGTGTTGAGTAACTGCCACAGGACCTTTTCGGTCAATCTGAAAGGGTCTCAGTTTAATGGTTCATCTGACAGTACAGCACTCCCCCAGTACTGCACAATAGAGCAAGCTCAGCTCTCTGCAGTGGGATTTAAACCCACAAATGTTGTCACTCAAAGATGAGAGTCATAGGGATGTACAGCACAGAAACAGTCCCTTTGGTCCAACTCATTCACGCTGACCAGATCTCCTAAACTAATCCCATTTGCCAGCATTTGGTCCATATCCCTCTAAACCCATCCTATTCATATACCCATCCAGATGTCTTTTAAATGTTGTAATTGTATCAGCCTCAATCACTGCCTCAGCTCACTCCATTCACTCACCACCTGCTGCGTGAAAAAGTTGCCCCTTAGGTTCCTTTTCCCTCTCACCCTAAACCTATGCCCTCTAGTTATGGAATCCCCCCAACCCTGGGGAAAAGACCACACGGTCCATTCTCTCATGATTTTATAAACCTCTGTAAGGTCACCCCTCAGCCTCCGACGCTCCAGGGAAAACAGCCCCAACTTATTCAGCCTCTCTCTATGGAGTCATCCCTGAACAGGGCCCACACTGGCCTGAGTGAACAGCATTCAAGTGCTTGGAACATAGCTTGGATGAGAGGATGTTCTCTTTTGCAACATTAATGCAGGATGTCCCTTACAGTTCAATCTGCACCTGTCCCCTGGGGAAATAAATAAGAATTTAATTTTACATTTAATAAAGTGAAAGCTGCTAATCTTCTATCAGAAAATTCAGAGCAATGTAATCCGTTTATTAGTTACATCACTAGAACATTAACTGCATCTCGGCATTATCTCTCTGTGTGTAATGGAAAATCCTACTGTAAGCCCACTTCAAAGCGGCTGCTTCTCTGTATCTGTAATTGGATTCCCAAAAAAAAAGACAGTCAGCAGCAGGCAACGGGGAAAATCATTTCCGAAACACTGGCAGTGGAGGAACGATGGGCGATGCAGCACAGGAAGAGCGCCCATCGTATTGGAAGACCTCACCAGTTTGTCCATCTCCTTCCCAGCCGCGCAAATGTATCTTCCTCAAACATTCGTTCAATTGCTTTTTGCAAAGTTGCTGCTGAATCTGCCTCCACAACCCTTTCAGACCTGAGCATTAATGAAAAGCGAAATCCCAAAGATGCCCCCACCATTCCCCCCATGATCCCGGATTTTTTATGTCAGGATTTCTGTCATATACCCAAAAGAAATTGATGATGAGGTTCCAAGGTTTGTGGGGTAGTATGAGAGGCTTCGTATTCGACCCCAACCAATTTGAGAATGTCACCTCCCCAGCTGCCAGGATCGATGTTGGGTGCCTTCATTTTAGGTGGCTCAGTGGTTAGCACTGCTGCCTCACAGCACCAGGGACCCGGCTTCGATTCCAGCCTCAGCTGACTGTCTGCGTGGAGTCTGCACATTCTCTCCGCTTCTGCATGGGTTACCTCCCACAGTCCAAAGACATGCAGGTGAGGTGGACTGCTCATGCTGAATTGCCCATGGTGTTCGCGTTAGGTGAATTAGCCATGGGAAATGCAGGGTCACAGGGATGGGGTAGGATGTTGTTCAGAGGGTTGGTGCAGACTTGATGGGCTGAATGGTCTGCTTCCACACTGTAGGGATTCGATGATTTTTGTTTTAGTCCACTGCTTCAGAACGGCATTGATATGGAAAGCCACTGTCAGAACCTCATGGATCGATACACAATGCCCAACTCATCAAAGCTCCCACTGACATGCCTGAATGTCACACTGTTACTGAAGTTACTGAAATAACCTTTTCCTAATATCCAAAAGCAGCCATTGGCAATCCCGTTGTTAATCACAGGAGGGGAGCGAGTGGGACGACTGAAATCTGCTTTTATTTTCAGGGTTTTACTGATTGAGGATTTCAAACATTTTTTTCCTTTTTCCCCCTCTCATATTATGAGGGTGTCACTGGCTCAGCCAGCATTTATTGCCCATCCCTAATTGCCCAGAGGGTAGTTCAGAGTCAAGCCCATTGCTGTGGGTCTGGTGTCACATGTTGGACAGGCCAGCTAAAGGAGATACCCTCCTCTACAGGACCAGGTGGATTGTTACACAATTGACAGTATTCACGTGGTGGGGCTAACTTTTTTTTAAAGAATCCTCGCTATTATATTGAATTCAAATTTCACCTTCCGTCGTGGTGGGGTTTGAACCCATGTCCCTATGGCATGACCCTACGGCTCTGGATTACTAGTGCAGTGACATCACTGCCACACCACTGCCTCTGCTTTCATCTACAGCACTATCAACAGTTTACCTCCCTATGCGCCGTTCCCCCACACACATCCTACTCTTCCAAGCCCCTAACAATTTCCTCCTCCCTGTGGCTCAGTTGGTAACACTTTTACCTTTGAGCCTGAAGTTGCAGGATTTGAGTCCCATCATAGAATAGAATCACTACAATGTTGAAACAGTTCATTTGGCCCAACAAGACTACGCTGACCCTCTGTAGAGTATCCCACCCAGACCCATTATCCTATGTTTTTCCTAACTAATGCACCAAACCCACACATCCCTGAACACTATGGGCAATTTAGCACGGCCAATTCACCTGACCTGCACATCTATGGACTGTGGAGGAAGCTGGAGCACCTGGAGGAAACCCACGCAGACACGGGGAGAATGTGCAAAATCCACACAGATAGATGCCCAAGGCTGGAATCGAACCTGGATCCCTGGAGCCATGAGGCAACAGTGCTAACCACTGAGCCACCATGCTGCCCTCTCAGGTGAATATCAGAGGTCCCATCATCCCATTACAAAGAAGACTGAGGAAGTCCTTCCCATTAAGGCTAAGACAAACTATCCAGTCATCCTAACGTTGTGTGGGAATTTATGAATTGGCTGCTCCATTCTCAGCATTGCAACTCCCAAAAAAAATGGACTTCACTGGCTGGAAACTGCTTTGAGAGATCTCAGGCTCATGACTGTCACAACATAGGATTATAGACGATAAGAGCAGGAGAAGGCCATTCAGCCCTTCAAGCCTGCTCCACCATTCATCACAATCATGGCTGATCATCCAACTCAAGAGCCTAATCCTGCTTCTCCCCAAAACCTTTGATCTCATTCACCCCAAGTGCTATATTTAGCCGCCTCTTGAATAGGTTCAATATTTTGGCATCAACTACTTCCTGCGGTGATGAATTCCACAGGCTCGCCATTGTTTGGGTGAAGAAATGTCTCCTCATCTCCATCCTAAATGGTCTACCCTGAATCCTCAGACTGTGACCCCTGGTTCTGGACACACCCACCATCCTCCCTGCATCTACCCTGTCTAGTCTTGGTAGAATTTTATAAGTCTCTGTGATCCTCCTCCCTCATTCGTCTGAATTCCAGGGTCAATCTCTCCTCGTATGTCAGTCCCGCCATCCCTGGAATCAACCTGGAAAACCTTCGCTCACTCCTGAGAGCAAGAGCATCCTTCCTCAGAAAAGGAGACCAAGACTATACACAATATTCTTGGTGTGGACTCACCAAGGTCCTGCATAACTGCAACAACACATTCCTGCTCCCATACTTAAAACCTCTCGCAATGAACATGAACACACCTCTCCAGATTTTCTCTGACTTCGTTAGAATTGTCGATAGCTCACAACAGACCTGACAGAGGACAATCAGCCCAGCAAGTCTACATTTATTCCCAGGGGAGTAACCCAATATATCCGATTGCCCCATCTTATCTCTGATGCCCTGTATCATTGCAATCAGATGTCCCAGAATCCTGTGCTCCTAAATGGAACTGTCACGGCAACAGCAAAGTGACACGTACATTTTCCATCACTGACATAGAGGACTCTTTTCTTAGCATTTGTAAAAACGAACTGATCAAAGAGAAATGATTGCAGCTAATTAAAATTCCAGCAGTATTGGGCAGTGAATTATGTCAGAACAGAGGCATAGTCAATGGTATAAATGATGCATATAGCTCTGGGGTTTTTTAACTTTCCTTTTCACATTGCTGCTTGCAGTTAGACCGCTCGACTATTTAATTGTACCATACAACACTAGTCTTCTGTTAATGTTTAGAATCATGTAGCAATGTCGCTGAAAAGTGTGAGATTTCCTGAGCTGATCTAAAGATGTCACCAGCAGCTATGGACACTAGTCTATCTGATAGGGCAGCCTGATGTCTTTTTACTTTAATTATTAATTCATTTTATTACAAGGGGTTAGAATATAAAAGTAGGGAAGTCTCACCTAAAAACAGCCTGGGGATTACCATTGACTAGTCATTAAACTGGCCCAGCCATGGCAATGCTGGTCAGAGGCGAGGAATCTTGCAGCGGGTAACTCACCCCCTGACTCCTCAACACCTGCCTACCATCAACAAAACACAATTCAGGAGTGTGACAGAATACTCCCCACTTGCCCTGGATGGGGACAGTTCCAACAACACTCAAGAGGCTTGACACCATCCAGGACAAAGCAACCCACTTGATTGGCACCACATCCCCAAGCATCCACTTCCTCCATCACACGTGCACATGAACAGTTGTGTGCATTGTCTACAAGACACACTGCAGCAGTTCACCAAGGTTCCTTCAACAGCATCTTCCAAACCCATGACCACTTCCAAATCAGAAAGACAAGCTCCAAGGGAACAGCACCATCTGCAAGTTCCCCTCCAAACCACTCGCCATCCTGATTGGAAATATATTGCCGTGCCTTCTCTGTCACTGGGTCAAGATCCTGGAATTTCCTCCTTAGGGGCATTGTGGGTCCACCCATAGCAGGTGGACTTCATACCAAAATTGGAGGTGTAGTGGACAGCGAAGAGGGTTACCTCAGATTACAACAGGATCTTGATCAGATGGGCCAATGGGCCGAGAAGTGGCAGATGGAGTTTAATTCAGATAAATGCGAGGTGCTGCATTTTGGGAAAGCAAATCTTAGCAGGACTTATACACTTAATGGTAAGGTCCTAGGGAGTGTTGCTGAATAAAGAGACCTTGGAGTGCAGGTTCATAGGTCCTTGAAAGTGGAGTCGCAGATAGATAGGATAGTGAAGAAGGCATTTGGTATGCTTTCCTTTATTGGTCAGAGTATTGAGTACAGGAGTTGGGAGGTCATGTTGCGGCTGTACAGGACATTGGTTAGGCCACTGTTGGAATATTGCATGCAATTCTGGTCTCCTTCCTATCGGAAAGACGTTGTGAAACTTGAAAGGGTTCAGAAAAGATTTACAAGGATGTTGCCAGGGTAGGAGGATCTGAGCTGCAAGGAGAGGCTGAACAGGTTGGGGCTGTTTTCCCTGGAGCGTCAGAGGCTGAGGGGCGACCTCATAGAGGTTTCCAAAATTATGAGGGGCATGGATAGGGTAAATAGGCAAAGTCTTTTCCCTGGGGTTGGGGAGTCCAGAACTAGAGGGCATAGGTTTAGGGTGAGAAGGGAAAGATATAAAAGAGATCTAAGGGGCAACTTTTTCATGCAGAGGGTGGTACGTGTATGGAATGAGCTGCCAGGGGATGTGGTGGAGGCTATTGCAATTGCAACATTTAAAAGGCATTTGGATGGGTATATGAATAGGAAGGGTTTGGAATGATATGGGCCGGGTGTTGGCAGGTGGGACTAGATTGGGTTGGGATATCTGGTCGTCAAGGACAGGTTGGACCGAAGGGTCTGTTTCCATGCTGTACATCTCTATGACACTATGACTCTAAGGCAGCTCACCACCACCTTCTCATGGGAAACAAGCTACAGGCAATAAATGTTTGCTCAACCAATGACATCCATGTCTCAGAATGAATAAGAGGAAAACATCTTGCTGCCATTGCACAAGAATTTGAATTTGAATGAGCTTTATTGTCACATGTACAAATATGAGTGGAGTGAAAGTTTATAAGTCGCTGTTTGTGGCGTCATCTTTGGTACAAGGTACCTCGGTATAAATTCCTCAGCACAATCTCTTATACAGTCAAACAGTCATAGAGTCCTACAGCATGGAGACAGGCCCTTTGGCCCAAATTGGTCCATGTCGACCAAAGTGTCCATCCCCGCTAACCTCATTTCCCTGCACTTGGCCCGTAACTTTCCAAACGTTTTCCTGCCCATGTATTTGTCCAAATGCCTTTTAAGTGTTAATGTACCTGTCTCAACCACTTCTACTGGTAGCTCATTCCATATGCGTACCACCCTCTGTGTAAAATAGTTGCCCCTCAGGTTCCCTTTTATTCTTTTTCCTCTCACTTTAAGTTGATGCCCTCTAGTCCTCGATTCCCCAACCCTGGGAAAAAGACTGAGTGCATTCACCCTATCCATGCCTCTTATGATCTTATACACTTCTATCGGATCCTCCCTCAGTCTCCTATACTCTAAAGAAAAAAGTCCTAGTTTATCCAACCTCTCCCTGTAACTCACGCCATTGAGTCCTGGCAACATCCTTGTAAATTTCTTATGGACTATTTCCAGTTTAATAACATCCTTCCTATAGCATGGTGACCAAAACTGAACACAATACTTCAAGTGTGGCCTCACCAATGTTCTGTACAACTCTAACATAACTTTCCAACTTCTGAATTCAATGCCCTGACTGATGATGGCCAGTCTGCCAAAAACAACCTTCAAAGCCCTGTCTACGTGTGACTTAACCCAGATATGGGGCATTAGCTTGCAATTAGTTACTCACTTGGTCCCTCCACAAATGCTGCCAGACCTGCTGAGTATTTCCAGTGTTTTCTACGTTGGTATCCAACAGGAACATGGATGGTGGTAGAGCATTGCTGCCTGTATCTTCCCCAATGAGATGTTCTTCAGGTAATGGGACCACCCTTCACCGCCACGAAGGTCTACAAGACAAAAATCAGAAATTGCTGGGAGAACTCAGCAGGTCTGGCAACAACTTCAGAAATAAAAAAAAAAACAGAGTCAACATTTCAGGGGCAGTGACCCTCCCTCAGAACCTGGGACCTCTCTCAGCTGCAAGCCCAGGATTCGGCAAGACATGGGTCAGAAAACCCGCCACAGAAAGAACTACTGTACATGCAGGGGACAGGTGACTTCAAAACCGGGGTAAGCAGCAGTTGAGCTGCCACATTGAACCACAGGATTTTCATCTCAAGCTTCCAGAATAATGAAACAATGCATACTGCGTGCCACAGAACTCCTTCCTGACAGTGAATCATTTGCATAATCATGAAGAATGTTCCACGAAATTAAGTCAATCAGGGAAGTCCCCAGTGCAAATTAGAGATCTTTCAATTAACATAGCAGCATGCTTTTGGCTCCGACACAGTTGGGATTATTCCTGATGGCATTGCCAGTCATGCTCTGCCTCATTGCATTACACACAGCACACCTGGAGCAGACCCCCGAAAACACTTTGTGTCACTCCAGCCACGCACGCTGCCTCTGAAGTCTTCCCAGCTCATTAATTACTCAGGCATACTGGGCAACAGATGTCAAGAGGCAGGCACACATGCAGGAAGGCTGCTACAATGCTCTTGCTGGCTGGATATTCCCTTCCCCCAACTTCGCCATCCCCAGCCTTGCTTTCCCCAAGGAATTCTCTTCGAATTCCCTCAGCGTCCAGCAACCCATCGATTCCGTCTTGGCTTTATGATCGAGCATCCACAGCTCTCTGGGATAGAGAATTCCAAACATTTACAACTGCCTCAATCCCTCCCGCTCACCTCGGTCCAAACCAACTCATCCCGAACCCTGAAACTGTGATTCTCAATTAAGGGGATTCGGTCTGTCAGCATCCAAACCCTCGGAGAGTTTTAAACATTTCATTGAGATTGCTACATTCCCAGGAAAAGGGCTGATTCGAAGAACTGATGATTATAAGAAATAATTGGAATTGAAACCACTCTGCCATTTAATGAGATCACGCCTGATCTTCCATATCGTTTTCCTGTACTATTCCAGTATTTCTTGATCAGCCACCTTTGGAGTACGGTGTACAGATCTGATCACCCTGTTATAGGAAGGATATTATTAAGTTGGAGAATGTTCAGAAAAGACGTCCCAGAATATTGCCGAGACTGGAGGCTTTCAGTTATAAGGATAGGCTGGGACTTTTCTCACTGGAGTGTAAGAGGTCGAAGAATAAACTTATAGAGGTTTGTAAAATCATGAGGGGCATTGATAAAGTGGATGGCAAAGATTTTTTTTCCCAAGGGCTGGGGAGTTCAAAACTAGGGGGCATATTTTTAAGGTGTGAGGAGAAACGTTTAAAAGGGACCTGAGGGGCAACCTTTTCACACAAAGAGTGGTTCATGTGTGGAATGAATTGCCAGAGAAAGTGGTGTATGCAGATATAGTTCCAACATTGAAAAGACATTTGGATAAGTTCATGAATACGAAACATTTAAAGGGGTATGGGGCAAATGCAGACAAGTGGGACTAGTTTAGTTTGGAAAACGTGGTCGGCATGGACGAGTAGGATTAAAGGGTCTGTATCTATGTTGAATGACTCCATGACTCTATGTAGACATTGACTGAGCTCAGTCTCAAACATACTCTACAACTGAGTCTCTACAGCTGTCTGGGGCAGAGAACGACATGGATTCATCAACCTCTGAGTGAAACAAATTCTCTCATCTCAGCCCTAAATGACCGCCCTTATCCTGACACTGTATCCCCTGGTTGTAGATTCCCCCCAACACCCCTCAACCACAGCCAGAGATACAACCTCCTGAATCTACCCTGTCAATCCCAACATGGCATATAAGGCATATATATGTATTTTGGAAGAGTTCGGCGCTGTTTGTGACTGGCACAGACTAAAGGGTCAATGGGCCTTTTTTTTGCTGTAGACCTCTATGACTCTAGGGAATAAAGAGCTAGGCTATTTAATCCTTCCTCAGATGACAATCCCTCTGCCCTGTTAACTAACCAATTCTCTATTCATATTAATATGGTAGTCCCTAAAGTAAGTTCTTATTTGCTGGCAAATGGGAATAGATTAATTTAGGATATCTGGTCAGCATGGATGAGTTGGACTGAAGGGCCTGTTTCCATGCTGCACATCTCTATGACTCAAAATACCTTTTTGGAAATCTAAGTGCACCACATCCACAAATTCCCCGTTCTCCATATTACAGATGCTGCCTGACCTGCTGAGTTCTTGCAATTTATTGCCATTCTCAAGTGCCTGCAGTATTTTGCCTTTATTTGTGAAAACTGAATCGTATTTGACCAATTCTTCAGAGTTCTTCAAAATTGATTTAACCACAGTAGTTGCAGGTTAAACACTTGAAGGCAAGACTGCACAGCCTTTACTGTTCTTGTCTGTCCCAGACACTTCTCCTTTTTAACCAATGTTTACATGTGTGTTTGATGTCACCTTTTTGTAACTTTTGAATCAGAATTAGTCAGTGATAAAATTCCTCCTTCTTTCACTGAAGAAAACCCAGGAAATCGCACCTTCATTTTGATCTAGTTACCTGCGTTTTTTAATTGAAGTGGGATAGCTGAATTTTGAAGAAATAAAAATATTTGTTGTGAGAGACTGAGAGATCTTAAAAAGAGGGAAATCAAATGTTCCTCAGCATCTGGTCACTTACTTGATTGTTTTCCTTTTCAAACGCCATAGAAACTCTTACTATCTGTTTTCATATTTCTAGTTGTCTTTCTCTTGTACTCTAATTTCACCTTCCTTATTATTCTTACAATCATTTGTTTTTGCTTTTTATGTTTTTTTTGAAACCTTGGTCGCATTGTCTGCTTTTCTTTTCAATCTGACAATATCTTTTGATTTCTTAGTTAGTTTGTCTCCTTCTTTTCTCATTGAAATGTCTCTTTGTTGAGTGCCATGAAGCTTAACTGGATACATTTTTGTTAAACAATGGTGTTAAGGGAAATGAGCCAGAGGCAGGTACATGGAGGCAAAAGTGAGGACTGCAGATGCCGGAAATCAGAGTCTACATTACAGTGGAGCTGGAAAAGCACAGCAGGTCAGGCAGCATCTGAGCCTGACTGGCTGTGCTTTTCCAGCACCACTCTAATGCAGGTACATGGAATAAGGTAGGAGAAAGTGAGGACTGCAGATGCTGGAGATCAGAGCTGAAAATGTGTTGCTGGAAAAGCGCAGGTCAGGCAGCATCCAAGGAGCAGGAGAATCGACGTTTCGGGCATGAGCCCTTCTTCAGGAATGAGGAGAGTGTTCCAAGCAAGCTAAGATAAAAGGTAGGGAGGAGGGACTTGGGGGAGGGGCATTGGAAATGCGATGGGTGGAAGGAGGTTAAGGTGAGAGTGATAGGCCAGAGTGGGGGTGGGGGCGGAGAGGTCAGGAAGAAGATTGCAGGTTAGGAAGGCGGTGCTGAGTTCGAGGATTGGGACTGAGACAAGGTAGGGGGAGGGGAAATGAGGAAACTGGAGAAATCTGAGTTCATCCCTTGTGGTTGGAGGGTTCCTAGGTGGAAGATGAGGTGCTCTTCCTCCAGCCGTTGTGTTGCTATGGTCTGGCGATGGAGGAGGTCAGCCATGATCTCAGTGAATGGCAGAACAGACTCAAGGGGCTGAATGGCCTACTCCTGCTCCTATAAAACAGCTCCTTAAAACCGGTCACCGCATTTCTACTGACCAATCAATCTAATCTTACTTTATCCAACTCAGTATTGCATCCCTCATAAGTACCATTATTTAAGTGTGAAACATTCATGGTTAGATCCACTGTTTTCTCCCTGAAACTGAATACAGAATTCAATTATGATCTGAGCACAGAGGTGGTTTCTTTGTCAGGCGATCATTAATTGAACTTGTCTCATTGCATGCTATAAAGTCGAAAATAGCCTGATCTCTGGAAGTTTCTCGAATGTCCTACACTACGAAATGGCCTCAAAAAGATCTAAGAACTTGACTGATGATGAAGGGGATCAGGTAATCTGGCTGTATTTCTCCTTGGGCAATGTGATAACTGAGGTTCTTCATTTGTCTACAACAGACCAGAAAATGAACTGGACTAGCAACATCAATACCGTGGAGACGTGAGTAGGTCAGGAATCCTGCAGTGAGTAATTCACCTCCTGACTCCCCAAAAACTTGTCCACAAGGGACTAGTCAGGAGTGAGATGGAATACCGCCCACCTACTTGGATGAGTGCAACTCCAATGAGAAGTTTGACACCATCCAGGACAAAGCAGCCTGCTTGATTGACACCACATTGACAAGCATCCCTCCCTCCGCCACTAATGCTCAGTAGCAGCAGTGTGTAACATTTACAATATGCGCTTAGTAATTCACCAAGGCTCCTTAGACAGCATCTTCCAAACCCAATAGCACTTCCACCTGGAAGGACAAGGGCAGCCGATACATAGGAATACCACCAGAGAATCATAAACTTCCTTCAGTGTGGAAGCAGGCCATTCGGCCCATTGAGTCCACACTGACCCTCCAAGCAGCATCTCACCGAGACCTACCCCCCTACCCTATCCCTGTAACCCTGCATTCCCCATTGCTAATCCACTTAACCTACACATCCCTGGACACAATGAACAATTTAGCACACCAATCCACCTAACCTGCACCTCTTTGGATTGTGGGAGGAAACCCACACAGACACAGAGAGAATGCGCAAACTCCACACAGTCATTCACCTGGGGATGGAGAGTGAACCCGGGTCCCTGGCGCTGTGAGGCATCAATGTTAACCACCGAGCCACTGTACCACCACCTGTAAACTTCCCTCCAAGTCACTCACCATCCTGACTTGGAAATAAATCACTGTTTCTTCAGTGCTGCTCGGTCATTCTGCAATTCCCTGACTTAACAGCATTTTGTGTGTACCTACACCAAATGCATTGCAGCAGTTCAAGAAAGCAGCTCACCACCACCTGCTCAAGGGAATTCACAATAAATGTGGAACCAACCTGCAACCTGCTAAACTTTGTTTAAACATTCAGCCAATTAGGTCAACTCTGTCAAAATATCCCCTTGATATGCCTCGTGACATTACATTTACAACCCCATCGTCACTTTGAGGTGACCCGGAAGAAGTGAGACTGTTTTCCTGGGAGAGAAGAACATCAAGAGAAGATTTGATAGAGGTGTCCAAAATCATGAGCAGAACTTGACAGAATAGCTCGGGGGAAACTGTTCCTATTCATAAAAAAAAGAATATTGCCAGGGTTGGAGGGACTGAGCTACAGGGAGAGGCTGAATAGGCTGGGGTTATTTTCCCTGGAGCATCAGCCTCTGAGGGGGTGACCTTATAAAGGTTTATAAAATCATGAGGGGCACAGATAGGGTAAATAGACAAGGTCTTTTATCCAGGGTAGAAGAGTCTAACACTATACTGTCTAGATTTAAGGTGAGAGGGGTGAAAGATTGAAAAAGGTATCTAAGGAACAACTTTTTCACAGAGAGGGTGGTGTATGCCTGGAATGAGTTGCCAGAGGATGTGATGTAGTCTATTACAATAGCAATATTTATCTGGATGGTCATATGAATAGAAAGGGTTTAGAGGGATAGGGGCCAAATCCCTGGCAAGTGGGACTGGATTAATTTAGGGTATCTGGTCAGTGGGGACGAGTTGGACCGTAGGGTCTGTTTCCGTGCTATATTTCTCGATGACTCTATGTTCACGTTATAAGAAATCAAGAACTGGAGGGCACAGGTTTGAAGAGATTTGTAAATGCAGCAAATATGATGAGAGAGAACCCTTTTTCAATCAGCAAGTAGTTAGGACGTGGAATGCACTACCTAGAAATGGTGTGGAGGCAGGTTCAATTGGGCATTGGATAACTATTTGGATAGAAATAAATGTGCAAGAGGGAGAAAGCAGGAAACTGGCATTGGGTAATGATGCTCATTTGAAGCTGGCACTGATAGGATGGCTGAAAGGTCTCCTTCCACACTGTAACAATTCCATAACCTCTCCAAATAGAAACTTACATCGTGACCTTCATTGGCTTAGGGTGTTCAAAGCACTTTACAGCCAATTAATCGCCTTTGATGTGTAGTCACTCTTGTCATGTACAAACGTGGCAGCCAATTTGTAACCAGTAAGCCCCACAAACAATGTTTGATCCATTTCATTGGAATTAGTTCATTGGATCAATGTTGGCTGGATCAGGAACCATCCCACTCTTCGAGCAAGCTCTTGAGATTTTAACGTCCCCTTGGCATCAGTTGAGCTAATGTTTCATCTGGAAGATGATGCCCCAACAATGCGGCATTCCCTTTGTACCTCATTTGAAACCTTAACCCTGACTTTATGCTCTGATGTCTGAGATGAGAATGTTTCCATAAATTTGAAGGATGGTCTTGCAGCCTGAGTGAGGATAAGTCCCTACATTTCTCACTCTGACAGCCTGGAATGGGTAAATTGTTGAGGTTGTAGTCAAGTTAAGGGAGTTAGTAACAGAGACGTGGTGAAGATTAAGTGACGTGTATGCATTTCATAGTCATTGCGGCATGAATCTGCATCTGCAAGGATAGAACATGGAACTCTATCTCTTTAATTAAAGCTTAGAGTTAAACCAATGTTGAATGATTTATAATTACAAATCTCGACTTCAAACTGATCGCATTGCATGACAAAACTGCAATTAACTGTATCTGGGGAGGAGTGAGATAACAAAATAGGGAACTATTGTGTTTGTTTTATAAAAATACATGTGATAACTAAGCTTTTCTCAAATTTAAAATCACCATCCTCTTAAAATTCCTCTTGGTGCCTCCCTCCTAATCTGGATGCTCTAACTTATTGCAATCACAGAACCCATGGGAGATCACCACATTTTGAAATCCTGGACCCCGGAGCATCTTCGATTTTACTCGCTGTGTAGTTGACTGCGATGCTCTCAGCTGTCTTCGTCCTAAACTCTGGAAGTCCCTGCCCATAAACATTTCTTGTCCTTTCAGCAGTTCCTCATAGCCTGCCCTAATGGCTTCTTACATGGCTCTGTGTCAGTTTCCACATGAGGAGACACCTCCCTGAGGATTTTACAAACTCAAAGGCGCTATAAAAATGCAGGCTGCGATTGCACATTAATGTTGCACATTAATGTTGTCGAACCTGATGCGTGTGAACAGTGATATATTGTTCAGGAACACAGATTAAAAAGGTATAAAAAGGCCGGCACGGTGGCTCACTGCGGCCTCACAGCACCAGGGTCCCGGGTTCAATTCCAGCCGCAGGCGACTGTCTGTGTGGAGTTTGCACATTCTCCCCGTGTCTGCGTGGGCTTCCCCTGGGTGCTCCGGTTTCCTCCCACAGTCCAGAAAAAAATGTGCAGGTCAGGTGAATTAGCCACGCTATATTGTCCATAGTGTTAGGTGCATCAGTCAAAGGGAAATGGGTCTGTATGGGTTACTCTTTGGAGGGTCGGTGTGGATTTGTTGGGCCAAAGGATTTGTGGAACCTAATCTAATCTAATCATATTCACTTGCCTGAATCTGACTAACTTGGTCGTTGACCTCAGAATCTGTCGTGATTTTGCATCCACAACTATGAAGTGTCATCTGTGAATGCCATTTCTCCTCTGACTCCTAGTAGTAAGACTACACTCACCGCATTCTTAAACCACAATCTCCTGCAGTGGGACAGCTGGAGTTGTTTTAGGAATCAGTCAGATTTCCTTTCTTGAGCAGAAAAACAAAAAGATACGCAAGGGATTGTCTTTCTGGGTCAAATGACCTTCCAGAGCTCTTTAAGAAAAGAGAGATGTGCATTTCCGTAGCACTTTTAACAACCTCAAGAAATCCCCATCATGCTCTACAAGTCAATAAAGCGCTATTGAAGTGCAATCACTTTTGTAATACAGGCATCAATTTGCACACAGCAAGCTCCCATGACCAGCAATGAGGATGGAGACCTTATAAAAATAAATGCCTGGCAGCATCAGGAGGTGGAGAAGTCAACGTTTCAGGTGTAACCCTCCTTCAGGACTGGGGTGGGTGGAGGAGGAGCTGCAGATAAAGGGGGTGGCAAGGGCAGGCTGGTGAAGTGGGGATTGGTAGAGGGTAAGACCAGCAATGAGGATGGAGACCTTACAAAAATAAATGCTGGAGGTCACAGCATGTCAGACACCATCCATGGAGAGAGATCAAGCTAACATTTTGAGTCAAACTCTGATGAAGAGTCATCTAGACTCGAAAGATTAGCTTGCTCTCTCTCCATGGATGCTGCCTGACCCACTGTGACCTCCAGCATTTAATGTTTTCATAACAGATTCCAGCATCTGCAGTAACTTGCTTCTGCATTGGAGACCTGATAACTAACTTTTAGGAATATTCATTAGGCGATAAATATTAAGCAGGACACTGGGGTGAATCATTGAATCCCTACAGTACAGAAACAGGCTATTCAGTCCACACTGATCCTCTGAAAATTATCCCACACACACCCACCCCCATAACCTTGCATTTCCCATAGCTAACACAACTAGCCTGCACATCCCTGGACACAATGGGGCAATTTAGTGTGGCCAATCCAACCTGTACATCTTTGGATTGTGGGAGGAAACGAGAGCACCAGGACGAAACTCACGCAGACACGGGGAAAATGTGCAAACTCCACATAGATAGTCGCCTGAGGATGGAATCGAACCTGGGTCCCTACTCCCTTCCCAGCCCCTCCCCCTCCCTTCCACTCCTCCCTGGCACCAACTGGATTCATTCCTCCCAGTGACCAACCAGGTCGTACCCTCTACTGTACTCCCCTGTCCCCACATCACCACCCTGCCCCCTCCACCCCCTTTATCTGCAGCCCTCCCTACACCCACCCCCCTCCAACCTGAAGAAGGGTTACACCCGAAACGTTGACTTCTTTACCTCCTGGTGCTGCCTGGCTTGCTGTGTTCTTCCAGCCTCCTGCCTGTCCACTCCAGCATCTGCGTTTTTTTTCTTCTCTACACTAATTATTTGCTCTTCTTGGAAATAGAATTTTCTTATGGTGATCTGAGAGGCCCTTGATTAAATACTCCTTCCAATTGATGATATCTTTGATGTTGTAGCACTCCTCCAGTGCTGCATTGTCACTGACTGGTTTGTTGTTTTGGGGCCAGCCATAGAAGAGGAATTCACACTGTTCTGTCTCAGGACTCTGCGGGGACCTGAGAGGGCAGGTGTGGAAAAATTGCTTCTCCTTGTGGGAGAGCACAGTACAAGGGGACACCATCTCAGAATAAAGGGGCTGCACATTTCAGACAGAGAAAGGAGGAGCAATTGCTTCTCTCAGAGAATAGTGAATCTGCAGATTTTCTTTTACCACAGTTGGGTCATTATATTCAAGACTGAGAATTAAATCAGTGAGGGGAACCTAGGGTTACGGTGAAAAGGCAGGAGGGTGGAGTTGAGGATTATTAGCTGAGCCATGATCTCATTGAACGGCGGACCAGTCTCGAAGGGCTGAATGGCCAACTTCGCCTCTTAAGTCTTATGGACCTGTGGCGTGTTTACCCTAAGTGGACCGTGGCCTCAGTAAATTGGAAAATGTTTTCCTACTTTGATATCCTGGACATTAAAATGCAGGCTGTATATAAGTCTTGGCTTCATTTCATGTCCCACCCCATGGTTTGAATGTTTCTGAAGTTGAAAGCTAAGGCAGTGAGAGAAAGAGAGAGAGACAGAGAGAGAGACAGAGACAGAGAATGAGGCTGCGGCTGATGTTGTTACTGTTTCTCTTCACCTTGATAACTAGTGCATCTGCTCAAAGCCAGCAGCTCGGGATTTATAAACAGCTGCCAACATACAGTCATGTTCCACCAGCAATTAGCCTCCAAGTGACCCCCAGCATGTTTCGCTCTTACCCAGTTCTCTGCTCAGAACACGAAGAGTGATGGTCTTAAAGGTGAAGGCAGCTCAATTGCAGGCCCTTTTCCACAGGCCAAACTCACACCGCTAATTGTCATTAAAATCATGGCTGCATTTTAACCTTAACACCTTGGAACAATATCTATCCCTCAGATAACATCATGACAATAGATTCATCACTCATTACAGCTGTCCATAAATTGGTTGATTAGATTCGATTCCCTACAATGTGCAAGCAGGCCCTTCGGCCCAACAAGTCCACACTGACCCCCTGAAGAGTAACCCACCCAGGCCCATTTCCCTCTGACTAATGCACCTAACACTGTGGGCAATTTAGTATGGCCAGTTCATGGAGAGGAAACCGGAACACCTGGAGGAAACCCATGCAGACATGGGGAGAATGTGCAAACTCCACACAGTCACTCGAGGCTGGGATTGAACCTGGGTCCCTAGCGCTGTGAGGCTGCAGTGCTAACCACTGAGCCACCGTGCCGTGCTTACAACAGTGACAACACCTTGGAATAGTCTCGTTAGTCTTACAGAATCCCCTACAGTGTGGAAGCAGGCCATTCAGCCCATTGAGTCCACAATGATTCTTCGCAGAGCATCCCACCCAGACCCACCCCATCCCTGTAGCCCTGCATTTCCTGTGGCCAATCCACCTCATCTGCACATCTTTGGACTGTGGGAGGAAACCGGAGCACCTGGACGAAACCCACGCAGACACGGGGAGAATGTGCAAACTCCACACAGTCGTCCGAGGTTGGAATCGAACCTGGGTCCCTGGTGCTGTGAGGCAGCAGTGCTAACCACTGAGCCACCTTGCCGCCCCAGTTTTAAATCGGGACATCTCATTGGAGCGTGCTGAGGCTGGAGACAGGACTGCAGGAATGCAAGTCGTCATTTCTCCCTTTACAAGATTCTCCTCAATTGTGTGAATGTGGTCTTAGGGCAAACGGAGTCTGCCTCTCAAAACCCCGGCTCCTTTCTCTCTGAAATGGTGGATGTCAAAGTATCCCACAGCAAGCTCTTTCTTCACAGTCTGGGCTTTGGATCCGGGATGAGTGAAAGTCAATCTTCACTCTATCTCTGACAATGGCACGTGCATCCTATTAGAATCCTAGAACCATAGAAATGACACAGCACAGGAGGAAGCCATTTAGCCCATCCTCTCCATGCTGACCCAAAGACGCCCAGATGCCCTTTCTAACCCCAACTTCCTGCACACAACCCAATATCCATGCAGTTATAGCATTTAAGGTGCAAATTGGGGTGCTTTTGAAAAGAGATTTGGGTTTCTGCTTCCACCACCAGCTCCGGCAATGAATTCCAGATACTCACCACCCTCTCCTAAAAATGATTTTCCTCATATCCCCCTGATTCATTCTGCCACATAGATTGAATCTGTGAGCTCTGGGTTTTGAACTCTCTGCCAGGGGAAGCAGGTTCCTCCTGTCCAATCTATCTCCCCCCCTCACAATTTTGTAAACCTCAATCATGTCAACCTCTCAGCGTTCTTTATTCCAAGGAAAACAACTCCAACCTCTCCAATCTCTCCTCGTTGTTACAATTTTCCAGCCCTGGCAATGGTTCTGGTTCATTTTTTCTGCCCTCTCTCCAGAGCAATTATGCCCTTTCTTTAATGTGGTGACCAGAATTACATGTAATACCCCAACTGTGGCCTCTCCAGTGTCTTATACAGTTTCATCATATCCCCACTCTTGTATTCTGAACCTCTGCCAATGAAAGACAGCATTCCATATGCCTTCATTACAACATTATTTACCTGCACTGCCACCTTTAGGGCCTGTCTATGTACAAGATCTCTCACATTGTCTACCCCCTCAGTTGATTTCCATTCACCATGTATTCCCTTTTACTGTTTGACCTCCCTAAATGCACCACCTCACATTTATCAGAGTTGAACTCCATCTGCCACTTTCCTGTCCACTCCACCAACACACCTGTATCATTTTGCAGCCATCCTCTACACTATCCACGACACAACCAATTTTTGTGGAGTCTGCAAATTTCTCAGCTGCCCCCGCCCCCCCCCTCCACACATTCAAGTCCAAATCATTAGTGTACAAAGCAAACAGCAGGGGACCCAACACCGAGCCTAGGGAACTCCACGTGAAACAATTTTCCATTCACAAAGCCAGCCATTGACCATTACCTTTCGTTTCCTGTTACTGAGCGACCTTTGGTTCCAACACATTACCCTGTATCCCATGGGCTTTTACCTTTTTGAGCAGAACACATGGTATTTGGTGACCGGTGGGA
The DNA here is from genome assembly GCF_004010195.1 of Chiloscyllium plagiosum. NCBI lineage: Eukaryota > Metazoa > Chordata > Chondrichthyes > Orectolobiformes > Hemiscylliidae > Chiloscyllium > Chiloscyllium plagiosum. The sequence goes on from NC_057719.1 coordinate 8,601,349, forward strand.
ACATGATTGGTTGAAGAATTTCTGTCCTTGCTGTAAAACCTCTATGACTCAATAATTTTGATCCACTCATTTCAGGAAAGATATTAAGATTTACCCGGCGTCAGGATGACCTCCAGGGGAGGAGACTTGGGCGCCAGTCGGCCGGTGAATGGTCTTTTGGGTTCAGTTCTTTTTGGGGGCAGCACAGTGGCTCAGTGGTTAGCATTGCTGCCTCATAGCATCAGGGTCCCAGGTTCGATTCAAGCCTCGGGCAACTGTCTGTGTGGAGTTTACACATTCTCCTCGTGTCAGCGTGGGTTTCCTCCGGGTACTCCGGTTTCCTCCCACAGTCCAAAGATGTGCAGGTTGGGGGAATTGGCCACGCTAAATTGCTCATAGTGTTGGGTACATTAGTCAGAGGGAAATGGGTCTGGGTGGGTTACTCTTCGGAGGGTTGGTGTGGACTTGCTGGGCCGAAGGGCCTGTTTCCACACTGTAGGGAATCTAATCATTATTTCCTTGGAGGCAGTTCAGAGAAGGTTCACGAAGATGATCCCTAATTTGGAAGGATGTTCTTACATGGAAAGATTAAACAGGTTGGGAGTCTACTCACTGGAGTTTAAAAGATTGAGAGGTGATCTCATTTTATTAACTGTGATAGAGAGGACTATAAATAAAGCTGGGAAACAGGAAATAATCAGACACTTAGCCTTGTCTGCATCAGTACATAACCAGCTGTAGCACTAGTTTAATACTTGCAATTGCATCTACCTACATATTACATAAGGTTCTTGAGGGACTTGATTGGGTCAATGCTGAGAGGATATTTCCCCTCATGGGAGAGTCTCGGACCAGAGGGTATTGTCTCTGAATAAAAAGGCACAACAACTTCAGACTGAGATGAGATGGAGTCTCTTATCTCAGAGGATTGTGAGTCTTCGGAACTCCTTGCCCCAGAGAGCTGTGGGGACAGGGTCCTTGTGTATATTTAAGACTGAGGTAGATAGATTCTTGATCAGGAGGGGAGTGAAGGGTTACGGGGAAAATGCAGAAAAGTGGGCATGTGGAATGTTGGTCAGCCATGATCCAATTGAATGGCTGAGCAGAATCGAGGGGCCGAACAGCCTACTCCTGTTCCTATCTTCATGTTCTTTTAGGGTCTTTTAAAAAATGGTGCCACAAAATACAGTCACTTGTGAGTGCTATCAACTTGTTTTTTTTTATATTTGAAGAAATTGAGTTTACAATCTGGCTGCTTAAGCAGTAAATCCTCACGACCGCTTCCTCTTTTCCCTCAGGAACAATTTCGACCACTTTGGTGCCAATTCCCTCAGGACCGGTTGCTATAGAAACCATCATCCGATGCTTAAAGATGCTCAACTGCTTTCCTCTCCTTTCTCTGCGGCCGGCTCTGCATTTACTGGCTTCATCTTTCCCTGAGACTTTGAGTCATTCTCAGCAGTGGACCAGTCCAGGTAAAAGTCAGCAGTTGATCTGTATGCTAAAATGCAAAGACTGTCTCTCTCTCTCTCTCTCTCTAACAGATGGCTCAGCTTGCTATGTGCCTCTGCTCTGTGAAGGTTGAGTTTAAACGAGTACCTTGGGAATTCCAACAAAGCGTTTCTTGAGGAAGGGACGAGCAGTGCTACTAATTTATTAACTGTGATAGAAGGTACTATAAATAAAGCTGAGAAACAGGCTTGTCTGCATGGCTACTTAAACCCAGCTAGAGCACTAGCTTAATACCTGCAATTGTATCTACCTCCATATTACATACCCACATCCTATTTTGGCTTAATCCCCCAAATATTTTTCAGAAGATGCACATACCTCGAGACTTCTTTCACGCCGATAAAATTTCACAGAGTTTTGTTCACCGAAACCTTAAAGCTTTGCCAGTGCTAGTTATTGACAATTTAAAAGTCCTTATACCTTTCAGTTACCACAGCCTGTTAGTTTGGTAACCTTTGATTAATGCCGATGCATGAAAGAAATATGAGTTGTCTTTGACCTCCCGTCTATGACCTCCTTATCCACAGAGACTGTGGATGCCAAGTAATGTGGGCTGGGAACTAATTATCCAAGGATACACATTGAATAGGGAAGGCAATGGCCTGATGGTATTATCACTGGACTATTAATCCAGAAACCTGGCTAATGTTCTGGGGACCAAGTCTTAAATCCTGTTGTGATGGAATTTGAATTCATTTTTTAAAAAATCTGGAATTAAGAGTCTAATGATGACCATTAATCCATTGTTGGTGGGGGTTGGGGAACCCATCTATCTCACTCATGTCCTTTAGGGAAGGAAACTGCCATCCTGCATGTGACTCCAGACCCCCAGGAACGTGATTGACTTTTAACTGTTCTCTGGGCAATAAATGCTGGCCAAGCCAGCGACACCCACAACCCGTGATTGAATTTTAAAAATCCTATTGTAAGGACAGGAAGATGGGCAGAGTTAGTCATAAATGAAATTAAATCAATAGCAAGAAGCGATATAGAGTCGGAAGACAGTGAATCAGTGTGGGTAGAGTTGAGGAACCTGAACGGGGAGTTATGTGCCAGGAGTAGTCAGGATGTGGGGCAGAACATAAATCAGGAGATAGAAAAGGCGTGTCAGAAAAGCACTATTACAGTCGTGTTGACGGACTTCAACATGCAGGTGGACTGAGGAAATTACTGGCGGACTCCAAGAAAAGGACTTTGTGGAATGTCTACGATATTCTTGATTTGGTGATGTATCACGAGGCAGACTTGATCTGGGAGCTACTGGTGATAGAACCCCTGGGGGCAATAACCATAATATGTTACAATTCACACTGCAGTTTGAGAGGGAGAAGTGAGAATCAGATGCAACAGAATTATAAGTGAGCAAAGGTAACCACAGAGACATGAAGGAGGAGCTGATCAGAGCTGTTGGAGGGGGGAGCCGAGCAGGGAAGACTGAGCAGGAGTTTTCCAGACTAATTCAGGAGGCACAACAGAAATTCGTCCCACGTTTGATGTGAATTTGACTTTTTCAAACTGAGAATGTTTGGAAGGTTCAGTTTGAGTATAGGTATGGAACTCTGAACCTTGATGGAGACTAAAGGATGAGGGGGAATCTGATTGAAACTTACAGAATATAAGGGGCCTGGATGGAATGGACATGGAGAAACTAGGACCTCAGGGCACAGCCTCAGAGTGAAGGGACAACCCATTAGAACTGAGATGAGGTGGAATTTCTTCAGCCAGAGGGTGATAATCAAGAGCTAGATAGGCTCTTGATTATTCAGGGGATGAAGGGTTACTGGGAGAAGGTAGGAAGTGTAATTGAGAAACTTATCAGTCATGATCAAATCATTTACCAAGATTGCCAGGAAGCTTTTCCACTTCACCGTCTTCCTGAGAAACAATCTTTTGTTTGAAGTTGTGCATGGATGGCTCGGTGAGGCAAAATTGAGTTTCTAATGGAGAAGAAGTGACATTGACCTAAATTAGACTGGACACTTTACACCCCTGAGCTTGAAGGTTAGAATGGCCATTGGAATAGAGGAAGTGAAAGACTAAGCAGAGTCACTGGAGGACAAAGGACGTTCTGCTCAATCAACCACTGTTAAGCAAATATTAGTTGCCATATGGTTCACTACTCTTCGCTGACTAACTCCCGCCCTCCTCACCAACATTAATCTTCACAAAGGCTGCAAGAGAATACCTTTAGGGTACTGCTGACCTATAGCTTAAGTCACATTGGTAAGAGCACCAACTACTTCATGTCTGTGTGGCCATTTACACTGAAAGAAGATGTGGAACTCGCGCAGTTTAAAGTTGATGAAAATTGAGTTTCAGCTCCTCGATACTTAGTGTTAACCATTAGGGTTCAACTTACAGATTAAGGTATAGAGCACTGGGGTTGGAATGTAATTCAATAATGCACAGAGAAAATGCTGAAGAAACTCAGTAGATCTGTGAGGAAAGAGAAAGAGAATTAGTCCTATGGGTCTGGTAAGACTCTTTTTCAGCAGATTCTTCATTTGTTAGTAAAGAGGTATAGCACATAATTCGGAAAGTTAATCATGTTTATTGTGAGAAGACTTGAAAATGAAAGTTTGAAGGACAGTGAGATGAGGAGAAACTTCTTTACTCAGAGAGTTGTTGGGATTTGGAATGTGCCACATGGGAGAGTAGGTGAGGTGGATTCCATAGAGGTTTCTCCTCATCTCACTCTCCTTCAAACTTTTGTTTCAATTCTCCTTGCAATAAAAGTGGATTAGAATTGGCGCCCATTGTGGAAAGGAGTCCTTTCCATTAGCTTCCTGAATCACTTGCTGTACCTGTATACAAACGTCTTTGGGGATTCATGAGTTAGGACACCCAGATCCCTCTGCATCTCAGAGCTCTGTCATCTCTCACCATTTAGGTAATGTGCTTCCTTTTTTCTTACTTTTCCTTCCAAAATGAACAATACATTATACTCCATTTGCTACACCTGTCAACTCACTGAGAGTTATCGAGATGTATGGACACAAAAACAGACCCCTCAGTCTAACTCGTCCATGCCAGCAGATATTCCAAATTAATCTAGTTTCATTTGCCAGCATTTTGCCCATATACCTCTCAACCTTTCCTGTTCATATACCCATCCAGAGTCCTTTTAAATGTTGCAATTGTACCAACCTCCCCCACTTCCTCTGGCACCTCATTGCACACACGCACCATCCTCTGCGTAAAAATGCTGCCCCTTATTCCCTTTTAAATCTTTCCCCTCTCACCTTAAAACTATGCCTCTAGTTTTGGACTCCCTTACCCTGGGAACAAGACCTTGTCTATCCACCCTATCCATTCCCCTCATGATTTTATAAACTTCTACAAGGTCCCCCCTCAGCCTCTGATGCTTCCGGAAACATTGCACCAGCCTACTCAGACTCCCCCTATGTCTGTATCCCTTTGCAGCCTCCCTATGTCAATTTCCTTCCTAACTTTGTGCCATCAGCCCCATTCCCACCACTTATTACGCCTTGCTAACCTGAAAGTGCCCCCCCACCCCATGAATCTGTTTCCTGCTGGTCAGCTAATCTCCTATTGAAGCAAATGTGTCACACCCTACACCATGAGTCTGAATTTTTCACGCTAACCTTTGATGTGACATTTATCAAATGCCTTCTGCAAAGCAATTCCAGTACATCACCAGTTCCCCTTCATCCACAGCCTATGTTATTTCTTCAAACAAATCCAATAAATTGGTCTACTATCATTTCCATTTCACAACAGCATGTTGACCCTTCCTGACTACCGTGATTTTTTTTTCTCTAAGTGCCTAATAATAGCTTCTTATCTCTTCCCTATGACAGATGCTCGATTAACCGGCCTGTTGTTTTAAGATCATTAATTGACCATTTCAGGGTATCTACTGAAGCCAGGCTATGCCTTGCCTGTCCCATTGTAAAAGTTCAGTCAAGTCAGCGTGGGGAGGGCATCTGGGGAACTGAATGTCAGGTTCTCACCCAGAACCTGCCACCTGCAAACTCGCTGGTGGGAGTGCAAAACCTGACCTGTGTTTAAAGCACAGGAGCCTGGGACTACTCGGGTCATTTTCTACTGCCATCCCCTGCTGTCAGCTATTCTGATGAGGATCCAAGGGAGTTACTGCCTGTGCTGTGGACACACCGATCACTCAGTCAACCGCACAGAAAGGAGAGTTGATAAAGCGAGCTGATAAAAGAGAGTTTGGTGCTGGAAAAGGCACAGCAGATCAGACAGTCGATGTATCTTGCTCCTTGGATGCTGCCTGACCTGCTGTGCCTTTTCCAGCGCCACACTCCTTCAACTCTGATTTCTCCAGAATCTGCAGTCCCCATTGCCTCCGAGTTGCTGCAAACCATACTGCCAAGCATCTTCCTAGGATGCCCACCTTGAAGAAGTGCACAGGAATTGTGGTTGTCATCATAGTGCTGCCTGTGGGTGTTTGGTGCAGGTAAGTCGGTATCTCACTATCTCTCAACAGTAACCAAGCTTCCCAAATGCATCATTACTGAGTGCATCAGCACCCTCGCCCTCCCCTTCATATAAAGCACCTCGGGATGACCTGGAGTTGCTAAAGGTGTTACGTAAATGCAAACCTTTTCTTCTCTCACTGGTCATCGTGCACGACTACCAATTCACACAAGCATAAACATGCCTTTTCCATACAGTACTGACTGCCTCACCTGCTGGCTCTGTGTTGCAATTTTTCTCACATTCCACAAGCTAAGAGGTTATCTTGTCGATGTTCTTAGCACTTTTATTTCTGAATCTGTGGTATGCGTCCACTGCTCCTCGCTTTACAGCCACCAGTTGCTGAAATCTTGGCTGCCATTAACCTGATTATATTGTCCAGGTGTAAGGGAAATTAAGTGAAATACATCCTGTAGGAAGCCACATGATATGATTTGCTGTCATTTCATATTAATTCACTTACAAATGAACATTGACATTCATGGATCAGCACATCAGAGCTGCCTGAAAGCATTAGCAGAGGTATGAGCCCCAAAAGACTCTAATTTTCTGTGGCACCTGAAACTTCTCTCAAATGGGGCAATTTCAAATTGAGTCACAAATGGAAAAGCATCTCCAGTATCACTCGGGTCAATTGTCACTCTGTATTCGATGCTGAAAGCGCAGCAATTGTCTCTGTTTTAAAACTAGACACAGAAGCATCCCAAAGCAAGCGGGTCATCTCCACAATCTTCGGACTGATTACCATGAATTAAATCAAAACGTTGGGGTCAGAGAAAGGGAAAGAAAATGACCTTGAGTTACAAATGTTCAGAGACAGGCACACACAGAGAATAGATTGAGATTTTATTGTTATGTGTATTCAAATACAGAAGTACAGGGGCACAGTGGAAGGTGTGTAATGTCACTACACATGGCATTATCTTAGGTACAATGGTACCTAAGTACAAAAAGCTCAGGTACAAAGTAGTAAAAGAAACAAAGTTTAAGTAGTTCTATTGCCTGAATTGAATTGAATTTATTGTCACGTGTACCGAAACAGAGTGAAAAGAATACTTGGAAAAATAAAGTAAAGTAATAGTTAACATTAAAGTCCTCGTAACATAAACTAGAAAACTAAAGGAATAAGGTTCTGGAAAAAACTTAACAGGTGTGGCAACATCTGCAGAGAGAGAAAAACAGGGTCTGGTCTAAGTCCTCTACAAAATCCTCTGAAGTTCTGAAGAAGTTGTCCTGGACTCAGAACCTGAACTCTGTTTTTCTCTCTCTGCCGATGCTGACAGACCTGCTGAATTTTTTCAGCACACTCAGTGCAAGTTTCAGATTTCCAGCATCATGGGCACTTCACTTTTGTTTGAGAGGTAGGAGCAGGTTTGAGGAGTAAGGTTCCAATCACCTTGTGATAGGTCAAGCTCCATCTAACTTACCTTTGCACTCTGTCATTCAACACCTTGTCTCTCCAGAAACACATGGAATTGTCCGTTTGAATTATTTGCATTGTCTGCTTCAGTGAAACTTGAAAGGGTTCAGAAAAGATTTACTGTACAAGGATGTTGTCAGGATTGCAGGGTTTGAGCTATAGGGAGAGGCTGAATAGGCTGGGGCTGTTTTCCTTGGAGTGTCGGAGGCTGAAGGGTGACCTTATAGAGATTTATAAAATCAGGAGGGGCACGGATAGGGTAAATAGACAAGGTCTTTTTCCCTGGGTTGGGGGAGTCCAGAACTAGAGGGCATACATTTAGGGTGAGATGGAGAAGATTTAACAGGGACCTAAGGGGCAACCTTTTCAAGCAGAGGGTGGTGTGTGTATGGAATGAGCTGCCAGAGGAAGTGATGGAGATTGGTACAATTACAACATTTAAAAGAAATCTGGATGGATGTATGAATAGGAAAGGTTGAGAGGGATGTGGGCCAAATGCTGGCAAATGCGACTAGATTAATTTAGGGTCGCTGGTAGGCATGGATGAGTTGGACTGAGGAGTCTGTTTCTGTGCTGTATATCTCTATGACCTTCCCTGGTACCAAGTTAGCTGCAATTCCATTATTATTTGCTTTAAAAAGAATTCCACTTGTCTTCTTTTCCTGTTCCTAACTGTCTCATTATTAATTTGGACCTTGTTGGCACTTGAAGGATTTGCTTTCTCGAGCAATGACCACATGGTGCAACAGGGGTAGCACCGCAGCAGCTGGTGAGGCAGCAATGCAACAGGAAAGGTTGCAACTGCAGCAGGAATAGGGCCACTGCTACAGCTACCATGTTCACTGCAGCCGTACAACAGCTAAGACCTGAACGTAACACCTACAACAACACTGCGATAGCTACTTAACCTGTGGTATTTCTGGGATACCCTCCTGGTATGTCCCCTCAGCTGGCAACTCAGTGCACCAGACAGAGCTACCCTGGTCCCAATGGGCTTGACGTGCTGCATGTCCACCTTCTTACAATTATTGGACCACTGCAGCAGATCTATTTCTCACCGCACTGAGACCATCGCTGCAGCAGGTTACTGTGCCAACTGCAGCAGCAGGTGCACAATGCAGCATTGTATAGTGCCAACTGCAGCAGTAGGTGCACAATGCAGCATGTATAGTGCCAACTGCAGCAGTAGGTGTACCAATGCAGCATTGTATAGTGCCAACTGCAGCAGTAGGTGCATAATGCAGCATTGTATAGTGCCAACTGCAGCAGTGAGAGCACAATGCACCACTGTATAGTACTGTCTAGATCAGAGTGGTGCTGGAAAAGCACAGCAGGTCAGGCAGCATTCGAGGAGCAGGAAAATCGATGTTTCAGGCAAAAGCCCTTCATCAGGAGGCCTGCAGAGTGGAGAGATAAATGAGAGGGGCTGGAGGATAGGGGGAAGTAGCATAGAGTACAATAGGTGAATGGTGTGGGAATGGAGGTGATAGGTCAGAGAGGAGGGTGGGGGAAGGTAGCACAGGTTGAAGTGTTCTGAGGCGGAAGATGAGGCGTTCTTCCTCCAGGCATCGGGTGGTGAGGGAGCGGCGGTAGAGGAGGCCCAGGACTTGCATGTCCTTGGCAGAGTGGGAGGGGGAGTTGAAATGTTGGGCATCTAGTCCAGCATCTGCAGTCCTTGTTTTTACCCACTGTATAGTACTCACTCCAGCAGTTAGAGCATCAATGCAGCATTGTATAGTGCTCATTACAGCAGTAGGAGCAACAATGCAGCACTGCATAGTGCTCACTACAGCAGTAGGAACACCAATGCAGAACTGTATCATGCTCATTTAGCAGTTAGAGCACTAATGCAGCATTGTATAGTGCTCACTACAGTTAGAGCAACAATGCAGCACAATACAATGCTCACTGCAACAGTCAGAGCACCAATGCAGCACAATACAGTGCTCACTGTAGCAGTTAGAGCAACAATGCAGCACAATACAGTGCTCTCTGTAGCAGTCAGAGCACCAATGCAGCACAATACAGTGCTCACTGTAGCAGTTAGAGCAAAAATGCAGCAAAAGATTATGTTCAGTGCAGCAGTTATAGCACAGATGCAACGTGATATAGTGCTCACTACTAAATTGCTCACTACCAATGCAGCAAGAGACCTCATCACACCAATAATAGCACTAATGCAGCATATTTAGTGCTCACTCTATCAGCTATTCCTCAACAATTGGGGAGCGCAGTACATCAGAGCAAACATCTGCAGCCAGAAGTGCTGAGTGAATGAACCCTCTCAGGTTTCCCCTGAGGTCCCCAGCATCACTGATGTCCGTCATTAACTAATTTGATTCATTCCCCATGATATAAAGAAACAGTTGAATACTCTGCACACTGCAAAAGCAATGGGCCTTGACAGCATTGCTGCAACAGGACTGTAGTCTTGTGCTCCAGAACTTATCACAGTCCCCAGTCAAGCCATTCCTGTACAGACACAATCCTGGCACCCGCCTGGCAATATTGGAAACTGCCTGTGTAAGTCTTGCCCACAACCAAGCAGGACATATCCAACCCTGCCAGTTAATACCTCATCAGTTTACTGGTGGTTCTGCTATAATGGGACAGTCGTGTTGCTCTGCACCTTGTACTATAGAAAATCACGTTATGGAAAACTGCTAAAGAAAACTGTGCTATGGAAAACTGCTATAGAAAATTGCTACACCCGTCCAGTAGAAAGTTTGCGTTATCCAAACAACACCCACAATTCGTCCATCGCGTTATAGCCAATTCACATTGACAAAATGCCTGTTTTGGCAGAATGACCTGTACTCTCGATGCATCAACAGTGCTATCAGGCAGAACTCACTTTGCAATGTGGTGCTCAGTTTGGGTTCTGCCAGGGTCACTCACCTCTTGACCTCATTACAGCCTTGGTTGAAACATGGACAAAAAGAGTTATACTCAAGAGGGAAAGTGAGAGTGACTGCCTGTGACACCAAAGCAGCATTTGACTAGGGGTGACATTTTAGAGCCCTGGCAAAGCTTGAGTCAAACAATGAGTATCAGAGGCTAAACACTCTGCTGGACAGAGTCATACCTGGCACATAGCAAAATGGTTATGGTTTTGGAGGTCATCTCAGCTCCAGGAACATCTCTGCATGAGTTCCTCAGGGTCATGTCCCAGGCCCAACCATCTTTGGCTGCTTTGTCCAATGACCTTCCCTCCATCATAAGGTCAGAAGTGAGGATGTTCACCGATGATTGCACAATGTTCAGCGCCATTTGCGACTCCTCAGATACTGAAACAGTCCATGTTCAAATGCAACAAGACCTAGACATACTCAAACTTGGGCTGATGAAGTGGCCAATAGCACTCACACTACACCAAGTGACCATCTCCAACAAGACAGAACCTAATCATCATTCTTCAACATTCAATTGCATCATCATGACTGATCTCCCCACAATCAATATACCTAGGGATTATTATTGACCAGAACCGAACTGTAATTGTCATATAAATTCAATAGCGGCTTCAACAGCAGGTCAGAAGGTAGAATTCTGTGGCAAGGAACTTAGCACCTGACTCCGCCAAGCCTGACCACCATCTATATGGCACAAATCAGGAGTGTGATGGAATACTCCCCACTTGCCTGGAAGGGTGCAGTTCTTGGCTTGGGCTGAAAATTGGCAAGTAACATTCACGTCACACGAATGTCAGGCAATGACCATCTTTAATAAGAGGTCATCACTGAACCCTATCCCCACTGTCAGCATTCTGGGGGTTACCATTGACCAGAAACTGAACTGGACGAGCCATATAATTACAGTGGCTACAAGAGCAGTTCAGAGAACAGGAAACTGCAGCAAATACTCATCTCTCCAAAACCTGTCCACAATCCACAACGCACAAGTCAGGTGTGTGATGGAATACTCCCCACTTGCCCTGGATAGGTGCAGCTCCAACAACACTCAAGAAGCTTGACACCATCCAGGACAAAGCAGCCCATTTGACTGGCACTACATCTAACACCTCTACCTTTCACTCTCACCATATAATGTATCGTGGCATTAGTCTGATGGATGGAAATAACTCACCAAGATTCCTCAGATAATCCCTTCCAGACCCGTGCTTTGAACGTCCATGTGAATGAGGTAAACATTGTCATTTCAGTTCAGTAAATATCGTGCTCCCTGTAGCGCTATTCCTTTTCTGTGAACAGCCTTTGGAAATCCAAAGGAACTTCTAATTGCCGCCTCACATTTGGATGAAAATTGTTACCCCCCAGCTGGTTATCAGGCCAGTTCTGAAGAAAAATCATTGAACTGAAAAGATAACGCTTTTTTCTCTCTCCACAGATGCTCCCTGCCTCACAAAATGTTCCCAGTGTTTTCCAACTTCAGCCTTTAGGGTTGATTCTGTTATTCTTATTTATGCCTCCTCTTTTCTTTCTTCACTTACCTCACTACCATCCTCTTTTTCTCCTATCTATTTTTTGCGATTTAATCTTTACAGTCTTCTACCGTCTGACAGTCCTGCCCTTTGGTTCTGTCTCTCACTGGCCCCCTCTCTCACAAGAATGTAATACCACATGGGCAACATGGTGGCTCACAGAGCCAGGGACCCAGGTTCGATTCTAACCTCAGGTGACTGTGTGGAGTTTGCAAATTCTCTGTGTCTGCGTGGGCTTCCTCCGGGTTCTCTGGTTCCCTCCCACAATCCACTGGGGAAAGTGCCCAGGAATGGGTGGATAAGCCTTGAGGGATTGGATGGGATGCTCTTCAGAGGGTTGGTGTGGACTCAACGGGCCAAATGGCCTGTTTCCTCACTGGAGGGATTCTATGATCGTGTGTGAAGTAGGATCAGGAGTAGACCATTGAGCCTGCTCTGCCATTCAATCCAATCACAATCCATCGTATGCCTCAACTCCATCGTCCTGTTCTGTGCCCGATACTCGGAATCCCCTGAGTCTGTCTCAGACTCAAATGTACTCAGCGATTCAGTATCCCTCTGAGGTGGGAATCCCCAGGGATTCATCACCTCAGTGAGGTATAGGGGCGGTCAGGGCCTTTTGGTAGTGGCGAAATCTGGTGTGCCCGATGGAGAGTAGCAGCGGTGATGGTCAGTGGTGAAGATAGCTGGCAAACTCAGGCAGATCTTAGCCCAGCATGGGTGAGAGCCCAACTTGCAGCATCTACAGGATCCAGGGCTAAAGAAATGTTTGACATTTTCACCTTATTTTTTCTAATTTTCTGCTCAGAAAACTGCAGTGCTGAGCTGTAGAATTTATTTCTTTATTTTTCTCGTTCCGATAACTGAGATACCTAAGTACTTTGCACCTAAAATGGTACTATGTGTGGCAATACCATACTCTTGCAGGAGGTGATGGCCTAAGGGTCTTATTGCTGGTCTGTTAGGCCAGAGATCCCGGTAATGTTCTGGGGACGTGAGTTCAATTCAAACCCTGCCAGGACAAATGGTGGAATTTGAATTCAATAAAAAAAAATCTCAAATTAAGAATTTAATGAAGACCATGAATCCATTGCTGATTGTTTGAAAACCCCATCTGGTTCATTAATGTCCTTGAGGGAAGGAAATCTGCCTTCCTTACTTGGACTGACCTACATGTGACTCCAGACCCACAGCACTGGGGTCGGCTCTTAACTGCCCTCTGGGTAATTAGGGATGGGTAATAAATGCTGCCTAGCCAGCGATGGCCTCATCCCATGAACAAATAAAGAGCAATGTACTTTTTTTTATCCCATGAGTGTGACAATAAATCCTAAAAACAAAACATTTCACTTCTACCGAGGCGGGAATTGAACCCGGGTCTCTGGCGCTGTGAGGCAGCAGTGCTAACCACTGTGCCACCGTGCCGCCCACCCATGAGTGTGACAATAAATCCTAAAAACAAAACATTTCACTTCTACCCCTGAGGCTGTGCACCACAAGCACCTCTCAACTCCATTCCAGAATCCCAGTCAGAGGAAAGACCTCTCGGGGTCATCAGTTTGGATCCCCGCCTGATCTATCTCTGCCTCTCAACAGCAAATGGATTCATTCTTTCCAGCTCACGGACTCCAAACATTTCCCTCTCTGCAAACTGCTGCCAGGTCCTCTGCGCTTTTCTATTTTTTTTCATTTAGAGCAAGTCATCATTCTTGTTGTTCAGAAAGAAAGGGTCTTTATCAGCTAGTCTTTAATCATTGCCCTGCCACGATGCACAAGGTCACGGTGAATACCAATGACAAACACGTATTGATAGCAGCAACCATTCTCAGTGATTAGACCGCAGTATGTATTTTGGTTAAATGAATGGTTTATATCATTTAATGACATCTTTTCCCTCATCTGCTGCCTCATAGTCTACCTGACACAAGAATTAAGAGATGTTTACGGACCCTGGGCAATAAAACAGAGGTCACAGAATACTCGGCATAATCAAATTATGTTTGCAATCCTTCAAAGTTCTGCGGCATTCAGAAATCATGAGAAGATTTTTATTCTCATATCTAGCTTTATACGAACGCCAGTGCAGAGCGAGCAGGTTAGCAGACTGCTTATACAAATGGAGATAATCAAAGGCTGCTTTCCCTCTGGTTGGAGAGTCTAGATTTTGGGAAAGGGAGATGGTTAGGGTTTTAGTCTTGTAATTGGGGTGTGACCACTTAGGGCTGAGATGAAGAGAGTTTTGTTCACTCCAACGATGGTAAATCATAGAAACCCTATGGTATAGAAGCAGGCCATTTGGTCGATTGAGTCCACACCACACCCTCCAAAGGGCATCCCATGCAGACTCATCCACCACCCCTTTAAATGCAGCATACCCCATGGCCAATTCACCTGGCCTGCACATCTTTAGATTGTGGGAGGAAACCGGAGCACCCGGAGGAAACCCACACAGACACGGGGAGAATGCGCAAACTCCACACAGACAGTTGCCTGAGGTTGGAATTGAACGTGGGTTCCTGGTGTTGTGAGGCAGCAGTGCTAACCACTGTGCCACCGTGCGCTGCCCCTTTAGATTAAGAAAAGGTTGCATCTGGATTTAGAACAGAAAGAAAAAAAATCCATTTGTGTAGCACCTCCCATGACCTTAGGGCATCCAAAAACACTGTCCAGCGAAGGGCGTACACTTGAAGTACAGTCGTAATGCAGGAAGCGTGGCAACCAAATCTGTGCACAGAAAGATCCCACAGGCAGCAATGTGACTGTCCGGACAATCCGGTTTGGTGATATTGGTCGAGGTTCACAGGCAGAGCACAAAAGGGCAATGTCCACATTCCTCTCCAAGATGTCGCCACGGGGTTTGTTTCTGTTTTAACACCGTGTCAGAGAGAATGGCGACACCCTTGACAGTGAAAATTGGCTGGGGGGTTGAAGGTGGGGGTGGAAACAGGGGATGGTGGTGGTCCTATCCTCCCAAACCACTTTGAGAAACCCACAAAGAAAATGCGCAGTTGGAACTTGCCGTAACATTTTCCTCCCCGGATATTAGAGCATAGGAAATACTGAAGCCTGTCAATAACTCTACAACCTATGAGATAACACAGAGCTGACCAGTGGACTGGGAGGGATTATCAATATATCATTACAAAATTAAATACCGTGTAGAAAATGCCCAGAAGAGGTATTGGGTCAATGTTTTCTGGACCATATAATCCGTAACTGAATGCTTGTGTGTTTTTATCTATATATTTGATTTGGATGTCTGTTTACAAATGTGATTATCGAAACAGCCACCAATAAAAACAGTCAATAGTGGCAGAACAATTGAATTCAATCATTCAATTGGTTAGATAAATGGCAGACAGAATTTAAAACTGACAGATATAAGGAACTGCACATTGGGTGATAGCATGAGATTAGAATTGGTTGAATAGAGGAGCAGACTTGACGGGCTGAATGGTCTAATGCTGTTCCTATACCTTATGTTCTCATTGAATGTAGTAATTTTACAGAATGGTGCATTACTATATGAAGGGAGAAACACTTGAAAAGTGTTCTGAAGAAGTGTCACTGAACTCAAAACATTAATTCTGATTTCTCTCCACAGATGTTACCAGACCTGCTGAGCTTTTACAGCAATTTCTGATTTTGCTTCTGATTTCCAGCTCTGTAGCTTTTTGGCTTTTTGTTGGCATTTGAAGAGCTGTTGGCTGTCACAATAAAGGAAGAGCAGAGGGGTACTCAGTTTAATGTCTGTGCCCAAGGGGTCACTTCGGGCTATATCTTTCATGGGACTTGTAAGTAACTCTTCATATTAGCAATTTTTGAGAAGGTTTGTAGCTCTGGTTGAGGTTCTGGGTTTAAGTTTGCTCCAGCTTACATCCTTAAGCGAGCAAACTTACATCCGTAACCCTTCATATTTTCTACCCCTTTGAAAATGATCCACGTCATATGAATGACTCAGTGGGCAGCACTCTCCTCTCACCCCAGTCAAAATGTTTATCGAGATCAAGTCCCAATCCACACTTGAGCATGAAAGTCTCGGACCAGATTACTGCAGTTGCGAGAATCGGTACTGAAAACAACAAATGCTGCAAAGTCAAAATGTTAGCTTGCTCTCTCTGCAAGAAAATCTAAGTTTGACACCTAAGAAGGATGTTCTCAATGACCAGGGACCCAGAACCAGAGGTCACAGTCTAGAGATACCGGGTGGGCCATTTAGGACTGAGATGAGGAGAAATTTCTTCACCCACAGAGCAATGAGCCTGCGAATTCTCTGCCCCAGAAAGAGGTCAAGAGACCAAAGCATTGAAGAAGGAGTTAGAGATAGCACCTTGGGCTAAAGGGATCAGAGGAAATGGGAGAAAGCAGGACTGGTTACCAGACTCTTTATTGAGTTCAAATTCTACTACCTTACCGTGGTCAGATTTGAAACTTGGTCCCCAGAGGATTAGCTGGGTCTCTGGATTCATAGCCCAGTGATAATACCACTAGGCCATCGCCTCCCTCTTAATAACAAATACATTTGACCTCAGAAAGCAGAACAACATTTCCCTGGAAGGGAAATCAAAAAGTCAATTTCAGCCAGAGAACAGCCTTTTGGAGACAATTAAAAAAACTGCAGATGCAGGAATCCGAGGTAGAACAGCAGGAGGCTGGGGGAACACAGCAAGCCAGGCAGCATCAGAAGGTGGAGAAGTCGATGTGTGACCCTTCTTCAGCCCTGATTAGAGTGTGTCCTCCCAGCCTCCTGCTTATCTACCACAGAACAGTCTTTTGTCCTGAAGCAGGGTGAATATCTGGCTCCCCGTTGCATCGGCCAATCAGAGTCACCTTGCTGACCAATCAGCAACCTTCTCTCTTAGAGGGTAGATTGTTCTGAGTGTTTGGAATTTGGCATTCTTGCCTTCGTCCTGATTGGAGAAGCTTCAGCAAAGTTTTGAAATCCTTTCCGTTCCCTCTGCCCCACAGTCCCGCTGACTGAAGGTACAGAACCATCTAGATAGATCCAACCATTTGCAAGTTTCCGAGTCAGGGAGAGAAATGTACCATGCGGGGTTAAAATGACCTTCTGGTAAAGAAGACTGATTCGGAGAAAAGGCAATTAAAAATAAAAGTTGGCCGGAAGCCACAGTGATTTAGCTGGAGGGGATAGAAGTCCTTCAGAGTGCTTTCGTTTCCTGCGGTCACCTGTTTTCTCTCCACTCTGCCTCCTTGTACATAAACCTGTCAGTTCACAGGCTACGGTGAAGGATATTCACTTTCACAAACCCTATATTGCCCAGTGAGTCAATATTCACCGATCCCTCCCGCCCTTTCATCACAGCAGCCACTTGGTCATGCCAATAGATGTTTCCTGGAGAACTGGCTGAAATAAAAACTGTCAAAAAAAAAAATTTATTCCTCCCCTAATCTACGTTCCTCTAATGCCATTGCACTATTGCTTTTAGAAGCCAACCACATCCATCATGAAAGGGCAGTGTGAAGATAAAGTTGAATTGGAATTTTTTATTGCCTAGCATTATGAAAGGATTAGTGAAATAATCTGTCATTTTATATATATGACTCTATCACACAAAGCCTGAGTTTGCAGATCCCTCTGTTCTAGAAATTAAAATCATTCACGTCAAACAGATTTCATTCCAGATCAACTTTTAGAAACACAATAAATTTTCTGAGTGCTAAATTCTGTTCAATATTACAATTATTTGGACTCACATCTGACCCCAACCCCGTGTTGGTTTTTGAGACACTCGTTTATTACAGCAACCTCTCAATTATAACATTTCACTTGCGTACCTCCGTGGGTCCATTACTCACTACCTCAGGAATCTTGCCAGCAGGTAATGATGGCAAAATAATTCCCCTCCTCCCTCCCCGAAGAACCGTGGATGCTGGAAATCAGGAATGAAACCAAAAATTGCTGGGAAAACTCAGCAGGTCCGGCAGACTCTGGGGAGAGAAAGGCGAAAGTGAGGACTGCAGATGCTGGAAATCCTCATGTCCTACCTGCCAATCTTCCTTCCTACTTATCTGCTCCACCTTCCTCTCTGACCTATCACTTTCATCCCCACCTCCATCCACCCATTGTACTCTTTGCTACCTTCTCCCCAGCATCCTCCCCCCACCCTGCCCCCAATTATCTCTCCACCCCGGAGGCTCCCTGCCTTCATTCGTAAATTTTCCTGCTCCTCGGATGCTGCCTGACTTGCTGTGCTTTTCCAGCACCACTCTAATCTAGTCTCTGGGGAGAGAAAGCAGGGTTGACATTGTGGGTCCAGTCACCCTGCTTCAAAACTGATGGCAGCATAGAGAAGGTTGGTATAAAGGCTGAAGAAAGGGTGAGGAGGGGGGGGAGGTGTGAACGATAGGTGGAGATGGAGCCCAGCAAGAGAGAAAAACAACTGGGCGGACAAAGGAGTGGGTAAAAGTCAGCCTGGGAGAATAAATAGCTGCTAATGGGGAGCATTAGTAGCTGATAATGGGTTATTTGTGGTACCTCTCCACCCCCAAGGCTCCTGGCCTTATTCCTCATTAAGGGCTTTTGCCTGAAACATTGATTTTCCTGCTCCTCGAGTGCTGCCTGACCTGCTGTGCTTTTCCAGCACCATACTCTTGACTCTATTTGTGCTATCAGTTCAAGCGATGATAAGTCCTGGTGTGTGGGGATGGGGTAAGGGCATGGGAGAAGGTGCTCAGGCCCTAAAAGTACTGAACTCAATATTGAGTCCGAGAGGCTGCAGGGTCCCAAGTGGAAAATGAGGCGCAATTCTTCCAGCTTGCGCTGAACTTCACTGGAGCACGGCAGCAGAGATGTTGGCCAGGGAACATGGTGGTGTGTTGGAGTGGCAGGTAACTGGAAACACAGGGTCATTTTAATGGACAGAACGTAGGTGTGTGTAAAGCGGTCACCTAGTCTATGCTTCAAAGAACAAAGAACATGACAGCACAGGAACAGGCCCTTCGGCCCTCCAAGCCTGCGCCAATCCATATCCTCCAGCTAAACCTGCTGCCTATTCTTTAAGGATCTGTATCCCTTTTGCACCCTGCCCACTCAAGTAGCTGTCCAGTTACATCTTAAATGCCACTATTGTTCCCACCCCTACCACCTCCGCTGACAACGCGTTCCAGGCACCCAGTACTCTCTGCGTGAAGAACTTTCCACGTATATCTCCTCTAAACATTTCCCCTCTCACTTTGAACTCACAATGCTTAGTAATTGAGTCCTCCCCTCTGGGAGAAAGCTTCTTGCTATCCTCGCTGTCTATACCTCTCATGATTTTGTAGGCCTCAATCAGGCCCCCCCTTAACCTCCTTCTTTCCAATGAAAATAATTCTAATCTACTCAACCTCTGCTCATAGCTACCACCCTCCATACCAGGTACCAGGTAACCTCCTCTGTGCCCTCTCCAAAGCATCCGCATCCTTTTGGTAATGTGGTGACCAGAACTGTATGCAGTATTCCAAATGTGGTCTTATACATCTGTAACATGACTGCAGATGCTGGAAACCAGATTCTGGATTAGAGTGGTGCTGGAAAAGCACAGCAGTTCAGACAGCATCCAAGGAGCAGGAAAATCAACATTTGAAGAGCTTTTGCCTGAAACGTTGATTTTCCTGCTCCTTGGATGCAGTCTGAACTACTGAGCTTTTCCAGCACCACTCTAATCCTGTAACATGACCTGCCAACTCTTGTACTCAATACTCCGTCTGATGAAGGAAAGCATGCCTTATGCCTTCTTGACCACTCTACTGACCTGTGTTACCATCTTCAGGGAACAATGAACCTGAACACCCAGGTCACTCTGGACATCATTTTTACCCAGGACTTTTCCATTTACTGCATAGTTCGCTGTGGAATTGCATCTTCCAAAATGCATCACCTCACATTTGTCCGGATTGAACTCCATCAGCCATTTCTCTGCCCAACTCTCCAATCTATCTATATTCTGCTGAATTTTCTGACAGTCCCCTTCAGTATCGGCTACTCCACCACTCTTAGTATCATTTACTAACTTGTTAATGAGGCAACCTACACCTTCCTCCAAATCATTCATGTTTATCACAAACAACAGTGGTCCCAGCGCAGATCCCTGTGGGACATCACTGGTCACAGGTCTCCATTTTGAGAAGCTCCCTTCCACTACTACTCTCTGTCTCCTGTTGCCCAAAGGGTTCTCTATTCTCCAGCTAGAACACCCTAGACCCCACGCGACTTCACCTTCTTCATCAGCCTATCACGGCGAACCTTATCAAACGCCTTGCTAAAGTCCATGTGTATGATATCTACATCCCTTCCCTCATCAATCAACCTTGTCACCTCTTCAGAGAATTCTATTAGGTTTGTAAGACATGACCTTCCCTGCACAAAACCATGCTGCCTATCATTGATAAGCCCATTTTTTCCCAAAAGGGTATATATCCTATCCCTTAGTATCTTCTTCAGTAGCTTCCCCATCACTGGTGTCAGGCTCTCCAGTAGCTTCCCTATCACTGATGTCTGTAATTACCTGGATTATCCCTGTTACCCTTCTTAAACAAGGGGACAACATCAGCAATTCTCCAGTCCTCTGGGAACCCCCTCTCCCGTTTTCAAGGATGCTGCAAAGATATCTGTTAAAGCCCCAGCTATTTCGTCTCTCACTTCCCTCAGTAACCTGGGATGGATCCCATCCAGTCCTGGGGTCTTGTCAACCTTCATGCCTTTTAGAATACACAACACTTCCTCCCTCCTTCTGCCGACTTGACCTAGAGTAATCAAAGATCTACCGCTAACCTCAGCATCAGTCATGTCTCTCTCCTCGGTGAATACCGACGCAAAGTACTCATTAAGAATCTCACCTATTTTCTCTGACTTCATGCATAGCTTTCCTCCTTTTTCCTTAGTGGGCCAACCCTTTCCCTAGTTACCCTCTTGCTCCTTATATATCAATAAAGGGCTTTGGGGTTTTCCCTAACCCTGCTCGCTAAGGATATCTCATGGCCCCTTTTAGCCCTCTTAAGTCCTCGTTTAAGTCCTCCTGAAGAAGGGCTCATGCCTGAAACGTCGATTCTCCTGCTCCTTGGATGCTGCCTGACCTGCTGCACTTTTCCAACAACATATTTTCAGCTCGTTTAAGATTGGTCCTACATTCCCAATACTCTTCCAAAGCTTGGTCTGTCTTCAGTCGCTTAGACCTTATGTACGCAACTTTTTTCCTCTTAGCTAGTCTCACAATTTCGCCTGTCATCCGTGGTTCCTTAATCTCACCATTTCTATCCCTCATTTTCACAGGAACATATCTCTCCTGAACTCTAATCAATCTTTCTTTAAAAGTCTCCCACATATTGAATGTGGATTTCCCTTCAAACAGCCACTCCCAATCTACATTCCCCAGCTGCTGCCGAATTTTCGGATAGTTGGCCTTCCCCCAATTTAGCACTCTTCCGTTAGGACCACTCTCGTCTTTGTCCATGAATATTCTAAAACTTATGGAATTGTTAAAAATCACACAACATCGGGTTATAGTCCAACAGGTTTAATTGGAAGCACACGAGCTTTCAGAGCGCCGCTCACAATCACCTGATGAAGGAGCGGCGCTCTGAAAGCTAGTGCTTCCAATTAAACCTGTTGGACTATAACCTGGTGTTGTGTGATTTTTAACTTTGTACACCCCAGTCCAACACCGGCATCTCCAAATCATTGAATTGTGATCACTATTCCCAAAATAATCCCTCACTGAAACTTCAACCACCTGGCTGAGCTCATTCCCCAACACCAGGTTCAGTATGGCTCCTTCCTGAGTTGGACTATTTACATACTGCTCTAGAAAACCCTCCTGGATGGTCCTTGCAAATTCTGCTCCAACCAGATCTCTATCACTACGTGAATGCCAGTCAATGTTGGGAAAATTAAAATTTCCTATCACTACCACCCTGCTGTTCCTATATCTTTCCACAATCTGTTTCCATATTTGTACCTCTAACTCACGCTCGCTATTGGGAGGCCTGTAGTACAGCCTCAGCATTGTTACCGCACCCTTCCTATTTCTGATCTTTGCCCATAGTGCTGCACTGCTCAAGTCCTCCATAGTGCCCTCCTTCAGCACAGCTATGATATCCTCTCTGACCAGTAATCCAACTCCTCCATCCCTTTTACCTCCCTCTCTATCCCGTCTGAGTCATCGATATCCTGGGATATTTAGTTGCCAATCATGCCCTGCCCTTAACCAAGTCTCAGTAATAGCAATAACATCATACTCCCAGGTACTAATCCAAGCCCGAAGTTCATCTGCCTTACCTACTACACTTCTCGCATTAAAACAAATGCACCTCAGACCACCAGTCCCTCTGTGTTCATCATCTGCTTCCTGCCTACTCTTCCCCTTAGTCATGCTGACTTCATTATCTAGTTTCTTCATTTCCCCAATGTAGAGGAGACCACAATGTGAGCAGCAAATGCAGGAGACTAGGTTGGGTGAAGTGTAGGTGAAGCGCTGCTTCAACTGGAAGGTGCATATGGGGCTTTGGATACTGTTGGCCTAACTGACTCCTGTGAGGCATTGGTCAACCAGATGGGTTTTTACAACAAGTGATGATTACCCACTCTCTATCTTGGAACTAGCCTTCAATTACAGACTTTAATAATTTAAATTCCCGAACCTATTGCATTAGGATTTGAACTCCTGCCCCTATAGCACTGGTCTAAGCCTCTGAACATGCAATCCAGTGGCATTACCATGACACCACCACCAACCCCTAGTCCTGAGCTCTGCACTACCACCTTCTCCATGCCTCCTTCTGCAAACTTTCTGAAAAGGAGAGGAAAGAGGAAATGATGAGGGGTGAATTGGCTTAGGACCGTGTTCAGATATGATCTCTCATGCAGAAATATGCTGTCAGCTTGTATTTCACAGGATGACAGTGCAGCACATTATGTAACATCACCCGATGCTCCAGTGTCAGGAGGAGATGGGCATATTAATGAACAAGTCACTGAATATGTTCTCGATTTCAGATTCAATGACAAGCTTCCTAATAGCCTATTGCCTACAATTTGGTAGGTTCTCAGTGCAATATTTCTTATCTTCCTTATTAAGTCATCCCAAATAAAATATATCACTTTCTGTGTGATTTTCTTTCTTTCTCTCACAGACCAGGTCAAATGAGAAAAATAATTGGATTAGAAACTGGAACTCAGTGCGTCCTCCTTTTATGTAACCATTAGTTAAGATTTCGATTGTAACCTAAGTGGCCTCGCTCATTATTTGTTACACTTTTCTGACTGACATTTTTATGGATGAAAGGACTGGGCATTGAAGTGAGGTTTTAAGATTCTTTAAAGACCAGGAGTCTCTCATTAAAACATTCCAATCGCTGCATAAAATCTTTCCAAGGATTTCAGAAAAGGAAATATTTAAAACCTTCTCATGAGTTCATTAAATTCTCAATATTCAAAAAGCTCCCGCAGCCCAGTGGGTGTAAGAATGATAAATAAGGGGGGAAAGAAGAGCAATTGCGTGTTTAACTAAACATCTCTTTTGTCTGATTCCAGCTTTCAGGGGAATATAAAAGATCCTGTGATAGTTGTCACATGATTAGTATATGGGATTAGCAGATGTACTCTCCCATCTAGGCTACACCATGGGGATGATGTTAAAATCTACTGGGACACAGACCTAACGGAATAAGGGTCTGGCGCTGTGCTATTTTATATGCACCTGTACCTAGTGTTAAATAGTTAATCACTGTTTGTTGAGTTGTGTTATATGGTCTCCAGCCCACGTCTACGAGACAACCTGATGTGACTTGTGATATTAATACGAGTAGAACAGATGTTTCTGACTAGGGCTGCCAGCTCAGAGTGGGACGTAATCCTAGAGGTTTTCAAAGTTCGAACCTGACCAACATCGCTTCCCCCATTCCTACTGTTTTTATAACCAATAACCAGATGTGTTCAAAGAAGGGGCAAGAGAGAATGATTTTGTTTTTTTCAATGTAACCCCACATCCTGCAACTTTTTTTTAGCTGGGTGGATGAGGCTGTTTAATTCTGGATGGCTCCAGGACAATTCCATGCTGACCGACTCTGCAGGCCCGTCATTGATCTTCGGCACACAGATGCTGGCACAGCTGGTAAATGTCCGCTGCTTGGACAAAGGGGCCAGGGTTCAGCAGCACCTAGCACCACCCCTTTGGACAGACTGACCTCGAAACTGTGGGAATGGGGTTGGTGCTTCACTCCTCTACCCCTTACTACCCCAGCACCTTGTGAAAATACAGACACAAGGCTGAGCATTGTGTACAGCTTCTTAATGGTGACCCTGCAAAGAATGTGGTGCACTGCAGCCTGATGTGACTCTCAGCTTGAACTGCCTCATTACAGCAAACCATAAAATGGAATTTATTCAGTTTTGAATTGTCTGAATTTGCCCCTGACAAGTGACTATCTTGCTGCTCGTTTTGATGAATCATTGTGTCTGACACTCTTTGGTGACATCATTGTGTCCACCCAAGAATGACACTCTTTGATGGCATCATTGTGTCATTCCAGAGTGACTCACTTTGATGACATCATTGTGTCCATCCAAGAGCGACATTCTTTGATGACATCATTGTGTCATTCCAGAGAGATTCACTTTGATGACATCATTATGCAGCTCCTACAATGTCTCACAGTGATGATATTGCATTGATTTGAAGTTGGGCTGCGTGGTCAGGTTTGTTTAAGGTTGGCCCAATTTACACATAGGGATAGTCAAGAATGGGATTGTTCCCTTAACACCAAAGGTTTTCGGAATGATCCCATACTGGAATATTGGACATTGGGCAAGGAACTGGTCTTTGGGCTTTAGTAACTGATAGGTTTCCCCTTTTACCCAACAGCCCTGAGTTCACTGCCCAATACTGGTTCCCAATCAGGCAATGCATGAACTTTAAACTTTGATTTCAATCTTCCCCCTTGGTCTCACCCTCTCTGTCTCTGTAAGATTAGATTACATTCCCTAGAAACAGGCTCTTCAGCCCCACAAGTCCACACCAACCATCCGAAGAGTTATCCACCCAGACCCATTCCCCTACCTTATATTTACCCCCTGACTAACACATCTAACTCTATGGACAACTTAGCACAGTCAATCTACCTGACCTGCACATCTTTGGACCGTGGGAGAAAACCGGAGCACCCAGAGAAAACCCCCGCAGACACGGGGAGAATGTGCAAACTCCACACAGATAGTTGCCCAAGGCTGGAATCGAACCTGGGTTCCTGGCGCTGTGAGGCAGCAGTGCTAACCACTGTGGCACTGTGCCGGCCCATGTAAGCTCCTGCAACCTCTGAGATAGCAATGCTCTTCCAAATCCGGCCTCTCAAGCTCTCTGGTATTTATCACAGCACCTACCTGTGCTTTAGCTGTCTTGGCCCCTGTCTCTGGGATTTTCTCCCACACTCTTCCTATCTCTCTACCTCACTTTTCCCTTTAATAGGTACCTTAAAAACCTTCTTGTTTGACCAAGATTTGGATTATGGGGTAATCCAATATAGGGTAGGGGAATGGGTCTGGGTGGGTTACTCTTTGAAGGGCTGGTGTGGACTTGTTGGGCTGAAGGGCCTGTTTCCACACTGTAGGGATTCTGAGATTCTGAGATAGTCTGAGGTATTATTTACCCAGGAAGTCCTAAGTTTCAAATTTGTTTCATAATCTCTGCTGTGAATTGCCCAATTGGGACTTTTTAACACATTAAAGGCACTTTAGAAATGCAAACTGTTGGCACAGGTACAACTGAGGTAAACGCCAACTGTCTTGAACATACTGGGGTAGACGGTATCCTAGTGGTGTTATCCCTAGAGTATTAACCTTGTAGTTCTGTGGACCTGGGTTTGAATCCTGCTGTGAATTCAATAACAATCCGGAATTAAGAGTTGGCTAATGCCCATGAACCCCTTGTCAATTGTTGGAAAAACCCATCTGGTTCACTGATGTCCTTTAGGGAAGGAAATTGCCATCCTTACCTGGTCTGACCTACATGTGACTGCAAACCCACAGCAATGTGGTTGCCTCTTAACTGCCCTCTGGGCAATAAGGCATGGACCATAATCGCCAGCCTTGCTGGCAATGCCCATATCCTGTGAATGAATAAAGGAAAAGATACAAGCAAGGAATAGGAGACCACTTGACCCTATGACCCAACATCACCATTTTGTGGGCGGCACAGTGGCACAGTGGTTAGCACTGCTGCCTCACAGGGGTGCTCCGGTTTCCTCCCACAGTCACAAAGATGTGCAGGGTCAGGTGAATTGGCTATGCTAAATTGTCCGTAGTGTTAGGTAAGGGGTAAATGTAGGGGTATGGGTGGGTTGCGCTTCGGCGGGTCGGTGTGGACTTGTTGGGCCGAAGGGCCTGTTTCCACACTGTAAGTAATCTAATCTAATAAGATCATCCATCTTTTATGATGGAAGTTGAACCAGGCCCCAGGGAACATTATCGAGGTTCCTGGGTTAATGATCTAGTATCAAAGCCAAAAAGGCCCCCATGCTGCCCAACAAGAAAGCAGCTGCTATCTCAATTCAAAGATTAAAAAAGGGAACGTCCTGGTGTATGTCCAATCACAGGGACCAAAGCAATTGGGTCGGCTGCATGAGGAACATATGTCTATCCAGGGAAGCAGTAGAATCTTTAGCCATTGCTGTGCACAGCAGGATCCCACCAATAACCACCAGCGGAGTGGCAAGTTGAGATATGTTATTTCTTTTCAAGGGAGGTAACGCTGGCTCAGTCACAGCAGGGAACTCCGCAGGGGGAGTGGGGGATTCTGCCGAGTGATGGTGACTGAGCAGAAGCTGCGGTTGGCTGGGGCTGTAGGGGGAGGAGAGGCCTCAGTTTCACACGCATCTAGAGCTGCTGTGGTGAACCCATGTCCCCTTGTGGGGTCAGCGATGTGAGGGAGAAAAGGCAACATCCTCGAGAGATGGAAGCAGGTAAGATTGGTGGAAGGATGGGGCAGAGCCTCAGCATTGGCCTAGCCCAGCTGGGCTGAGTGGCCTGTTTCTGTGCTGTATGGCTCCAAATTGAGCCATGTCAAATCCCAAGTGAAACAGAGACACCAGGAACAGGGGCAGGTCATTCGGCCCTTCACCCCTGCTACATCTTTCAATATAATGATATTTGCCTAGTGGTAACCACTGCTGCGTCACAGCACCAGGGTCCCAGGTTCGATTCCAGCCTCGGGCAACTGTCTGTGTGGTGTTTGCACATTCTCTCCGTGTCTGCTTGGGTTTCCTCCCACAGTCCAAAGATGGTGACCTTACAGAGGTTTATAAAATCATGAGGGGCATGGATAGGGTAAGTCGACAAGGTCTTTTCACTGGGGAGGGGGAGTCCAGAAATGGAGGGCATAGGTTTAAGATGAGAGGGGAAAGATTTAAAAGGGACCTAAGGGGCAACCTTTTAATGCAGTAGGTGGTGCATGTGTGGAATGAGCTGCCAGAGGAAGTGATGGAGGCTGTTATAATTACAGCATTTAAAAGGCATATGGATGGGTATATAAATAGGAAGGGATGAGAGGGCTATGGGCCAAGTGCTGGCAATTGGAACTGGACTAATTTAGGATATCTGGTTGGCATGGACAAGTTGGACTGAAGGGTCTGTTTCCATGCAATACATCTCTATGACTCGGTAACTCTATGTGTAGGTTTGGTGGATTGGCTATGGAAATTGAAAATAAAAATGGAAACAGGCCCTACAGCCCAACAAGTCCACACCAACTCTCCCATACCTATTTTCCTATCCCGTATTTGTCCCTGATGAATGCACCTAACCTACACATCCCTATGGGCAACTTAGCATGGCCAACTGGCCTAACCTGCACATCTTTGGACTGTGGGAGGAAATCCACACAGACATGGGGAGAATGTGCAAACTCCACACAGACAGTTTCAGAGTGTTACAGGGGGACATAAATTTAAGGTGAAGGGTGGAAGGTATAGGGGGGGATGTCAGGGGTAGGTTCTTTACCCAGAGAGTGGTGGGGGCATGGAATGCGCTGCCTGTGGGAGTGGCAGAGGCAGAATCATTGGTGACCTTTAAGCGGCAATTGGATAGGTACATGGATAGATGCTTAAGCTAGGACAAATGTTCGGCACAACATCGTGGGCCGAAGGGCCTGTTCTGTGCTGTATTGTTCTCTGTTCTATGTTCTACACTCTGCCCAAGGCTGGAATCAAACCTGGTTCCCTTGCACTGTGAGGCAGCTGTGCTAACCACTGAGCCACCGTGCTGCTCCCATGTGGGGATAGGGTTGGGATCTGCTCTTCAGAGGGTCAGTGTGGACTCGATGGGCTGAATGGCCTCTTTCCGCACAGAAGGGATGCTATGAATCAATCATTGAACTCTGTACTTTTTCCCCCCTTTCTCTCCCTACCCCTTCGTCCCCAAAGAACTATACTTAACTCCTTCCTAAAAACATTCAATGTGATTCCCATCCCGTAGGTGACTCCATACTGATAGCAGCTAGCTGAGCCAGCCAGGATGATGTGAAGGAGCACGGTATTTGCCTTGCCAACGCATAAGCGGAGCTGACTAATTCTGGAGCAAGCAGTCGCAGCAGCAAGCTACAAAAATAATTATCTGCATTAGAATTTTAATACTGCAATGAAAGATTGATAAGAAAATAATTAAACCACTCAAGTGCTAAACATTGCCTTTTTAATTAACTGGTGGAGTTACATTGTTGCTGAAATCTTACAGATATTTCAAACCATGGCATTCCTTCTCATCTCTATTATTACCTTGCATTGTCTAAAAGCGGCTAAAGCAAGCAATTCATTGCCTTTAGCTACGCCCCATTGTAACCATTGCTTTCAGAAAGCAATGTGGATCATCTTGCTGCTCAATGTGTCATTAACATATAAATTAGTCGAAGAATTCTCGGCAATTTCCCTGTTTGTTTTTTTTTAAGATTGCCTTCTTCTTGGAACAGAAAATCCCGAATTCCCAGCTGTCTACAACTCCACATCCATTTTCACCAACTCCCCCCCCACCCAACCAAACCTCCGGTTTTAATCCCTGGGAATTTGGAAATCAAAGCTGCTGATAAGGGGCACTTGCACACCAAGAAGGAGCAAAAGTCCTGCATTTGTCTCACGATCGTCAAGTGCTTTCCAGTGAATGGACTCTGATATAATCACTGTTGTAATGTCAAGTCATAGAGCCATAGAGATGTACAGCACAGAAACAGATCCTTCTGTCCAACTCGTCCATGCCGACTAGATGTCCTAAATCAATCTAGGCCCATACCCTTCTAACCCCTTCCTGTTCAGATGCCGCTTAAATTTTGTAATTGTACCAGCCTCCAACACTTCCTCTGGCAGTTCATTCCCAAAGTTCTCTGCCTCCCTCAGACGTGAACTCAGTCAGTCCCTTTCTCACTGCCACACTGCTTTGACCTCTTCAGTCTCCTCCATTGCCACAATGAATCAGACGGCAAGTTGGAGCGACAACACCTCATCTTCCGCCTGGGCAGCCGACAGCCCGGAGGACTCAACATTGAGTTCTCCAATTTTAAATAACCTTCCCACCCATCACGCCCTTTCCAGCTCCTCCTCCCTTTCATCCATCTGACCAACCCTTCCTTCCAGCTACCTATCGGATTCATCCCTCACATCGACCAATCAGGTTGTGCCCACCTATCACTACCTCACCATACTGCCCCTCCCCGTGCCCCCCAACTTCCCCCCGCCAGCCCCTGAACCCCACATCTCATTCTGAAGAAGGGTAATATCTGAAAAGCTGACTTCTCCACCTCCTGGGGCTGCTTGACTTGCTGTGTTCTTCCAGTCTCCTGTTTGTCTACTTTGGATTCCAGCATCTGCAACTTTTTTTCTCTCATTCTATACATGCATCACCCTCTGCGTGTAACAGTTGTCCCTTAGGTCCCTTTTAAGTCTTGCCCATCCCACCTTAAACCTATGCCCTTAATTTTGGACCCCCATACCCTGGGAAAAGGACCTTGCCTATTCACCCTATCCATGCCCCTAATGATTTTTACAAACCTCTATAAGGTCAGCCCCTGACGCTCAAGGGAAAACAGTCCCAGTCTATTCAGCCTCTCCCTGGAGCTCAAACCCTCCAACACTGGCAATGTCCTTTTTGTAAATCTTTTCCACACCCTTTCAAGTTTCACATAGGAACAGCAGCAGCCAATTTGCATTCAGAAAGCTCCCGCCAACAGCAATGTCATAATGACGATGGCCTGTTCGTTTATTATCTGAGAATTGGAGGATGAATGTTGGCCAGGTCACTGGGGCTAATTTGACTGTTCTTTTTCAAAGCTGCACCACTGGATCTGGTGTTCCAAGGAAGAGTCACATCAGACTCAAAAACCTTTGCACTGTTCCTCTCCCCACAGATACTGACTCTCCAGCACTTTCTGTTATGAGATTAGATTCCCTACAGTATGGAAACAGGCCCTTCGGCCCAACAAGTCCACACCAACCCTCTGAAGAGTAACCCACCCAGACCCATTTCCCTCTGACTAATCCACCTAACACTAGGGGCAATTTAGCATGGCCAATTCACCTGACCCGCACACCTCTGGACTGTGAGAGGAAACCAGAGCATCTGGAGCAAATCCACGCAGACACGGGAGAACGTGCAAACTCCCCACGGGCAGTCACCTGAGGCTGGAATCGAACCTGGGTCCCTGGTGCTGTGAGGCAGCAGTGCTAACCACTGGGCCACAGAGCCACCCTGCCACCCCCTTCTTCTTTTTATTATTATTACCACTTAACCTTGAATGACCATTTGAATGGTCCTCAGTTTAGCTGAGTGTCCCTCTTCATTATTAGCTCATGAACAAATAGCCAGAAAACTGATCAAAATATTTAACTTGGGAGCTCAAATTAACTTTGTGGCTCTCAACATAGCAATGCCTCAAAGGCATCTCTTTCGATTCAACCATATGAAGGATGTGAAGGACTGTGTTCAATTTCAAATTGATTCTTTCTCTTTACTGTAGACTAGGACACTGTCTGAGAGAAGCCTGTTCATCAATCATGAACACGAACATGTCTTAAAGACTTGGTGCTGTTAGGGATGTGAGTGATTGAGACAAACAAGGTAGAGTTCTGAGGAAGGGTCACTGGACCCAAAATGTTAACTCTGAATTCTCTTCACAGATGCTGCCAAACCTGCTGAGCTTTTCCAGCATCCTCTGTTTTTGTTTCAGGTAAAATTCTCAATCTGCAATATGCAGACTGCATGTGTACGAATCATAAATACTGTTGCTGGATAGTCTGGATCGTTTTTCGAAATCGGGAGCTAGTTTTGACCTTGCTGCTTCAGGCAAAGACACCCTCCCCGGTCTCTACTGAGGATGAAGGTAATCTCTTTAACACCAGGAGTAGTCAGATGCTTTTTTCCCAGGGTTGAAATTTCAATTACAAGAGGTACAGGTTCAAGATGAGAGGGGGAAAATTTAAGGGAGAGGGATGTTTTCACGCAGAGAGTGGTAGGAGCCTGGAACACGCTGCCAGATGAGGTGGTGGAAGCAGGCACATTGGCAATATTTAAGAGGCAAATGGATGGTTACATGAATAGGGAGGGAATAGAGGGATATGGACCAAATAAAGACAGAAGGTTTGTTTTTTAGTTTAGTTGGGGCATGATGATCGGCACAGGCTTGGAGGACCATTGGGCCTGCTCCTGTGCTGTACTTTGATTCTCTTTTGTTCTTATACTGGGAATTTCCTGGGCTTCCTCCTTCAGCTAAGCTCCCCAGCTACAAGTCTGGAAGGATACTGGAATTGGGGTAACAGTGAGGGAGGGATCTTGGCTGAGTGTTGGAATCTTGAGGGGATCTTAACCCCCAAAGTTTGCGAGCCATTCTTGAATAAGTTTTAAAGTGGAGGGAGGGGGGCGTGGTTTGTGATATACGGACCATTTGAAGTGTCCAACTCAAGAGAACTGTTATTGAGTTTATTCAAGATGGGGACTGCTGGACATTGTGAGGAAATCAAGGGATATGGTGGAGAGAAGGAAAACTCTGGTGAGGTGCAGGGTTATTAAATTTTATCAAATATACAGCCCCACTTGAAAAGGAGAATGACTACCCGGCCTCTATTTCTCAGGACCTCTGTATTTCAGACATGTCATCATCATTGTCTGCTATAAAGAGGTTGGTTTGCTTGGATGGTTGATATGCAGTACAGAGTGATGATAACAGAGTGGGTTCAATTCACATACTAGCTAAGGTTACCCGGAAGGACTGTCCTTCTCCATCTACCCCCCTCACCTGAGGCACAATGACCCTCAGGGTAAATCACTACCAGTCATCTCCCTCTTCTCAGAGAGCAGCCCCACACTCTGATGACTTTGTCATCTTAATTTGGCCACAGCAGAATGTGTCCACCCTTCTGGGTCAAACCCTGGCATTCTCTCCGCATGAGCTGGAGCTCAGTTGGGAGTTTTCCCTTAATTCAGGGGCAGAGGTCTTGGGGTTCAAGTCCCGACTGAGGCTGAGGCTCCCAGTGTAATACTCTGAGAGTGTCTCACTGCAGGCTGAGTTTTCAGATGACACGTTAACTCCTCTGCTTCCCCCCAAATACAATCCAGAGTCACAAAACTATTTCACCAAAACAAGATTAGTCATCAGGATTCCAACCAACGTGACTCAAAAAAGGTGATCCAGTCACTGCGGTTTGTTGGACCTTGTATAATTTGATTGCTACATCTCCTGCATTATGACAAGTGATGATACTTCAAAAGTAAAGCACTTCGTAGCATCCTGAGATTGCTATATAAATGCACATTCTTTCTCACTATGTTGCTATTGTATCTGAATTTACCACCTCCTCTGGCAGCACTTTCCAGACACCTAGCACCCTTTGTGTAAAAAAACTTGCCTCACACACCTGCTTTGAACATCCCCCCTCTAACCTTAAACCTGTGCCTTCCTAGTATTTGGTATTTCCACATTGGGAAAGAGACTCCAACTATCCACCCTATCCATGCCTCTCATAATTTTATATCCTTCTATCAGGTCACCCCTCAGCCTCTGATGCCTTTGTGGAAACAATCCAAGTTTGTTCAACCTCTCTTTGTAGCTAATACACTCCAATCCTGGTAAACCTCTTTCGCACCCATGTACAGTATGTACATTATGCTTCACAAGGTTAGATAGGAAATTCTAATGCTTTGAGCTAAAGCAATGAAGAGGAACTGTTTCTATCTGAATTCAGTCAGTGGTTCAGTTTGCGCTGAGTTCAAAGAATAGGTACTGCTCTCCAACTTGACCAGACAATGGAGGCTGACACTCCAGTCCAGTACTGGAATGCTGCACAGTCAGAGATACTGTGATTTTTGTGGATGAGCCACTAATCTGAGTCCTGTGTGCCATCTCAGCTGGATGTAAAAGATTCCCGCTGACCCAAACAGACACGTGTCAAAGCCACTGGCAACTGTAGTGAGTCTGAGATTTAACTGTTTGGTTGCTGACTGACTCAAATGGATTATCAGCTTTTGGGTCTCAGTTGTTTAATTTGTCTCAGTAGGGATGCTGTGTCATATGTGAGAAATTGGCTGATAATTGCAAAGGATCAGATGAAATAAGGTAAGCAGAGGCTCAGGTGAAGCATACACATTCAACATCCACTCCCTCCATCACTGGTGCTCAGTAGCAGCAGTGTGTGCTATCTACAAGATGCACTGCAGAAACTCATCAAAGATCCTCATTCAGCAACTTCCCACGGCCACTTCCATCTAGAAGGACTAAAGCAGCAGATAAATGGGAACACCACCTCCAAGCCACTCACCTTCCTGAATGGAAATATATCGCCGTTCCTTCACTGTTGTTGGTTCAAAATCCTGGAATTCTCTCCCTAATTGCATTGTGGGTCAACCTACAGCAGGTGGACTGCAGCGGTTCAAGAAGGCAGCTCACTCCCACCTTCTCAAGGGCAACTGGGGACGGGCAATAAATGCTGGCCCAGCCAGCGATGCTCACATCCCATGAACAAATAAATAAACGAAAGAACTATTTAATCAATCCTATATTTCCAAATCCTTTTCATATCAAGAATATTGATTAAATTTGAGTTGCATGTATCAAACACATTGGATCAGAACGGTGACAGCATAGCACAGGGAGAGACCATTCAGCCCATTGTGTCTACACTGGCTTTCTGAAGGAGTAATGCAAGACCTCCCTGCCACGGCCCTAACTCCGTACACTCTTCACTTCCAGAATGTGATCCCATTCTCTCCTGAATGCCTCACCTGACAACATTTAAAAGACATCTGGATGGGTGCATGAATGGGAAGGACTTGGAGGGATATGGGGTATATGAATGGGAAGGGGTTGGAGGGATATGGGGTCTATGAATGGGAAGGGTTTGGAGGGATATGGGGTATATGAATGGGAAGGGATTGGAGTGATATGGGATATATGAATGGGAAGGGGTTGGAGGGATATGGGATATATGAATGGGAAGGGATTGGAGTGATATGGGATATATGAATGGGAAGGGGTTGGAGGATATGGGGTC
>NC_057719.1:8638190-8690386 GCF_004010195.1 Chiloscyllium plagiosum
ATTTATCCTATCCATGCACCTCATAATTTTGTAAACCTCTATAAGATTACCCCTCAGCCTTCGACGCTCCAGGGAAAACAGCCCCAGCTTGTTCAGCCTCTCCCTATAGCTCAAATCCTCCAACCCTGGCAACATCTTTGTAAATCTTTTCTGAACCCTTTCAAGTTTCACAACATCTTTCCGATAGGAAGGAGACCAGAATTGCACGCAATATTCCAACAGTGGCCTAACCAATGTCCTCTACAGCCGCAACATGACATCCCAACTCCTGTACTCAATACTCTGATGAAGCTGTGTACAGCAGCCGCTCTAGCCCAGACACAGAATTGAGCTCAATTTTGATGCCATGCTTCAGGAAGGAAAGGGAAACGTTTGAGAGAAGTCACAGAAAAGATTTACCCCGGATGGTTCCAGGCCTGAGGGACTTGCATTAAAGACCGGAGAATAGTACAGCACAGGAACAGGCCCTTCGGCCCACCATGTCTGTACCAACCATGATACCATTCTAAACTAATCCCATTTGCCTGCACATGCTCCATATCCCTCTATTCTCTGCCTGGTCACATGTTTAAACGCCTCTCAGAAGTCAATATCATATCAGCCTCTACCATCTCCCCTGGCAACATGTTCCAGGAACCTATTCACTTCTGAGCAAAATACTTTCCTCGCACATCTTCTTTAAACATTCCCACTCTCACCTTAAATCTGTGCCCCCTCATATTTGACATTTCCACCTTGACTTCTCGCAGGTCACCCCTCAGCCTCCTCCACTGTAGCAAAAACAATCCAAGTTTGTCCAATCTCTCCTTACAGCTAACACACTCTAAACCAGGCAGTGTCATGGTAAAAATCATTTGCACCCTCTCCAAAGCCTCCACATCCTTCCTCGAGTGCAGTAACCAGAACTGCTCACAATACTCCAATTGAGGCCTGACGAAGATTTGATGTGGACAGGTTGGAGACACTGGGGCTTTTTTTCTTGAAATGAGGGAGGTTGTGAGGAGAATCGACGGAGATGTTCAAAACCCTGAGGGACCTGGACAGAGTAAAGAAAGAAACAGCTCGCTTTGTTGGAAGAGTTGGAACCAGACCAGTCAAATATGAAGTGATTGGCAAAAGAATCAAAAGTGACATGAGGAAATGTTCGTTTCTGCAGCGAGTGGTTAGAATCTGGACTCAGCCGCATCTGGGAGTGTAGTGGAGAAAGATTCAATTGTGACTGTGAACAGGAAAATCAATACACACCTCCAGGGGAAGGCTTTGCAGGGCTATGTGGAAAGCAAGGGACAGACAGACTGTCTGAATTGTTCTTGTGGAGAGCTGGCGCAAACTTGACGAGCTGAATGGCCTCCTACCCATTCTGTAACACTGAGACATGGCCTCAGGACATACCAGAGTGCTACACACACGCACACACACAAACACAAACACACACACACACATACACTCTCACACACACACATTCACTGACACACACCAACCGCACACGCACTGCAGCTTACAGGCACCTTGTTTACATGGGAGCCTGAGGAATGGGGAGCGAAACTTGTCGCCAGTTTTTGATTGTTCTCGTTCGAAGTTCCTGTGCAAACATACTCGCCCGCTTTCTCACACACGCACGCGCACACACACTCTCATATACACGCACACACTCACTCTCTCACATACACACTCACATACACACACACACTCATACACGCACACACTCACTCTCTCACATACACACTCACATACACACACACACTCATACACACACACACTCACTCTCTCATATACACGCACTCATACACACACACACTCACTCTCTCATATACACGCACTCATTCACACACACACTCACTCTCACATATACACTCACATATACATACACACTCACATATACACACTCTGACATCACAAACACGCACTCACATACACATAGACACACACACACTCACTTACATACATACAGACACACTCACTCATGCACACAAACTCCGTTTCACACAAACTGACACGTACACAAACTTACATGCATAAACGTACACACACATGCACACTTAGTCTCTCTCACACACACCCATGCACACACACATGTGCACACATACACACACATATACAGACTCACATATGCAGACAAAGACACAGCGACACACAGATACACACACATACAAGGACATGCACTGTGACACAGGAAAAGGTTTGTGTACACATAGGGACATGCACAAAGACACACTCGGGGACACTCACAGAGACATGCACACAGCGAGACCAGAACAGAAACATGTACAGGGACACACAGGGCACGCACATGTATGGGCCACGCATGTACAAGGATCTGTGTACTTAGGGTCATGCATGTACAGGGACAAGTGCACAGCCAGTGACACTGCACAGAAAGGCACATCCGCACAGACCGATGCCATGAACATGGTAATGTGGGTTTCAGCCCGTGCCTCAAGTTGATTTGGAGTCTGTCAGCCTTTTGTGTTCGGAGTGAAGGAGATGAGACAATGAAGGTAACCCCAAAAGGAGCTGCAGTGCACTCACACTGCTCAGAGTTTGGAGGAGCCGGTGTTGGATTGGGGTGGACGAAGTTAAACACCACACCAGGGTGGAATATAACTTTGCAAAAGTGAGGACTGCAGATTAGAGCCAAGAGAGTGGTGCTGGAAAAGCACAGCAGGTCAGGCTGCATCCGAGGAGCAGGAGAATCGACGTTTCGGGAAAAAAGCCCTACATCAGGAATCAGGAATTTGTAACTTTGTCCACTCCTCAGGAACCTCGTTGTTTTAAGGTATTGGGCGAAAGGTAAACTGAAATGTCATGTGCTTTTCCCTTGTCAGTGATGAGGCAACCTTCAGTCTGAACTGCCTTTGGTGTGGACAGAGACTAAGACACAAGTGTGCACCGATCCGAGTTGACTGAGGAGTGTGAGAGAGTGTCCTGAAACGCACCAACAAAAGCAAAAGGAGTTCTGGGATTTACACATTAATGCATCAAAACCTGCAACTCCATTCTAAGCGATTAAAGACTTAACAGCTGTGGGAAAAGATCTGCCACCCTGCCTACCCACAGAATGGCCACACAGAGATCTAGGTTTGTCCAATGCATTGCATCATTTGTAAGACAATTTGATCTTTTGCTATAAATTCTGTGTCCTGCGACAGGAAAAGCCAGTTGCAATGAAGACTTTTTTGCAGCGCATGCAACAATTCTTGGAGAAAGAGTTGTCAGAGGCAGGCGAAAAACCCACCGTTTCCGCACTGGAGCACCGACACTCTGTCAGATTGTTTCTGTTGTCAAAGGAGAAAAGGAAAGACACAGCGGTATCAGAAATCCGAGCGTCAGCCAGAGCACTTCGGAACCTCCAAAAGCAACAGCCTGCCTGCTGAGAGTTATTGCTTTAATATTGCGAGGGAAGTGGCTTGAATTACTGAATGTCTTTCTGCAACGATTGCAGTCATGCTGGGAATGTTTGTCAAATCCCCTGACATTTATTGTCCCGCAGTAAAAGAGTGTTTATGACACGGTTATAATAACACAACTCCACGACGTGGAAACTGTTCAAGGAAGGATACCACCCAACGTCGACCTTCCCAAGAGGGAACCGCAGGAAACTCAAAGAAAACATGAGAGTCATCAAGATCAACTGCATGGGAAAAGGCCCCTCAGTCCATTGAGCCTACCCCTGTTAGCAACAGCTCATTCTAATCCCATCTCCCAGCACTTAGAGTCACCGAGTCAGTCAGTCCAGCAGGTCTATGCCCACAATCCTAAACCAAACTAGTTCCACCAGCCTACACTTGGCCCATATCCCTCCAAACATTTCTTATTTGTCTACTTATCCAAAAGTCTTTTAAACATTGTGTCTGCGCCCGCATCCATGGGAACACCTTCAAGTTCCCCTCCGAAAATTAATTTTTAAAAAACTACTCCTGGAAGTTCCTTCCACACATGAACCACTTTCAGTGCAAAAAAAAAGCCCCTCATGTCCTTTTCAAATCTTTCTCTTCTCACCTTAAAAATATACCCCCTCCTTTTGAAATACCCCACATCAAGGAAAAGACACTTTATCTATGCCCCTCATGGTTTTATAAATCTCCAATGCTCCAGTGAAAAAAGTCCCAGCTTCTCCTTATAACTCAAACTCTCCATTCCCGGCAACATCCTGGTAAATCTCCACTAAATGCTCTCCAGCTTAATAATATCCATAATAGTAGCAATAATATGGAAATATCAGTTTTTACCTCCGGAATGTGACTTGAAAGGAGTTCTGGGATTTACATATTAATGGATCGAAACCTGCAACTCCATTCTAAGCGATTAAAGACTTAACGGCTGTGGGAAAAGATCTGCCACCCTGCCTACCCACAGCATGGCCACACAGAGATCTAGGTTTGTCCAATACATTGCATCATTTGTAAGACAATTTGATCTTTTACTATAAATTCTGTGTCCTGCGATCCTGCTCCACGAACTACCTGATGAAGGAGCAGTGCTCCAAAAGCTTGTGCTTCCAAATAAACCTATTGAACTATAACCTGGTGCTGTGTGATTTTAAACTTTGCCGACCTCAGTCCAACACTGACATCTCCCCATCGTGGAAATAGATCGCCATTCCTTCACTGTGGCTGGGTCAAAATTCAGGTACTCCCTGCCTAAGGGCAATAAATGCTGACCCAGCCAGCGACGAGCACATCCCTAAAATTAATTTTTAAAAAACCATTCCTGGAAGTTCCTTCCACACATGAACCACTCTCATTTAAAAAGAAAGCCCCTCATGTCCTTTTCAAATCTTTCTCTTCTCACCTTAAAAATATACCCCCTCCTTTTGAAATACCCCACATCAAGGAAAAGACACTTTA
Organism: Chiloscyllium plagiosum; assembly: GCF_004010195.1. Lineage (NCBI taxonomy): Eukaryota > Metazoa > Chordata > Chondrichthyes > Orectolobiformes > Hemiscylliidae > Chiloscyllium > Chiloscyllium plagiosum. The sequence continues at coordinate 8,643,038 of NC_057719.1, forward strand.
TCTATGCCCCTCATGGTTTTATAAATCTCCAATGCTCCAGTGAAAAAAGTCCCAGCTTCTCCTTATAACTCAAACTTTCCATTCCCGGCAACATCCTGGTAAATCTCCTCTAAATGCTCTCCAGCTTAATAATATCCATAATAGTAGCAATAATATGGGGTGGCACGGTGGCTCAGTGGTTAGCACTGCTGCCTCACAGCACCAGGGTCTCAGCCTCGGGCAACTGTCTGTGTGAAGTTTGCACATTCTCCCCGTGTCTGTGTGGGCTTCCTCCAGGTGCTCCAGTTTCCTCCTACATTCCAGAGATGTGCAGGTCAGGTGAATTGGCCATGCTAAATTGCCTGTATTGATAGGTGCATTAGTCAGAGGGAAATGGGCCTGGGTGGGTTACTCTTCAGAGGGTCGGTGTGGACTTGTTGGGCCGAAGGGCCTGTTTCCACACTGTAGGGAATCTAATCTAATAAGGCCTTGTAGTTTTGTGTGCCTTGGGCACACCTGAACACGTCTTCAATGTTATGAGGGTTTCTGCTCTCCCACCATTATAGGCAGTGAGATTGTAAGATTTCCGAGCCCAGAACAGACAGGTTTGTAGGTATTAGCAAGAACTGAAGAGTCGTTCTTTACCCTGTAGAGAGGGTCTGTCAGACATCGTTAAACGTATGGTGGATAAGCAGATACCACTTTGTGGGGTAAATCAAAGCCAGGGTTTATTGACATGAGGTGGTCACCAATAAATCCAAAATAGAAAGGAATGCCTTTACCAAGAGGTCAGTTAAAGTATGGAACTCACGGCAACAACAAGTTATAGAGTCATAGAAATAGATGGCATGGAAACAGACCCTTCAGTCCAACTCGTCCATGTTGACTAGATATTCTAAATTAATCTAGTCCCATTTGCCAGCTTTTGGCCCGTATCCTTCTAAACCCTTCCTTGTCATATAGCCATCCAGATGCCTTTTACATGTTGCAATTGTACCAGCCTCCACCACTTCCTCTGGCAGCTCATTCAATACATGCACCACCCTCTGTGTGAAAACGTTGCCCCTCTGGTCCCTTTTAAATCTTTCCTGTCTCACCTTAAACCTATGCCCTGTAGTTTTAGACTCCCCTACCCCTTGTCTATTGACCCTATCCATGCTCTTCAAGGTTTTATAAATCTCTATAAGGTCACCCCTTAACCTCCGATGCTCCAGGGAAAACAGCCCCAGCCTAGTCAGCCTCTCCCTATAGCTTAAACCCTCCAATCCTGGCAACACCTTTGTAAATCTTTTCTGAGCCCTTTTAAGTTTCACATCATCCTTCCGATAGCAAGCGTTGGAACTCCAGGCAGTCCCCAGGTTACAGACGGCTTCTGTCCTTGAGTATGTTCATGAGTCAATTTGAATGTGAAAACAATGTCAATGTGCATGGGATCTGCTTCATAAGTACCAGTGTTTGTAAGCTGGACGTTCATAAATTGGGGACAAACCTGCAAGTGCTGGGTGAGAGGCTGCCAGAGAAACGGAGACTCGGTCAGAACATGAATGAGGAAGGAATAGAGAGGACACAATCAGTGTGACACAGCAAACTTCCAGCTCTATTGGTCTTCATTTAAGGTTTGTGTGGGACAATCTGTAATTTGGCATGGAGTTGGCTGGGAATGTTTTGGAGACTGAGCAGGTTAAAGAACAAAGTACAGTACAGCACAGGAACAGCTCCTTCGGCCCACATCAACACGTGATTCCTTTCAAAATTAGAAACATTTTACCTTGTTGCAGTCCATATTCCTCTACTTCGTGCCTACTCATGTATCTGTAAAAATCCCTCAAAAACATTGCTACTGTATCCGCCCCCACCAACCCCTCTGTCAGAGCATTTAAGGCACTAAGGATCATACAGCACAGAAACAGACCCTTCGGTCCAACCACTCCATGCCGACCCTAATCCCGAACTAAACTAGTCAACCACCTGATGAAGGAGCACCGCTCCGAAAGCTAGTGCTTCCAATTAAACCTGTTGGACTATAACCTGGTGTTGTGTGATTTTTAACTTTGTACACCCCAGTCCAACACCAGCATCTCCAAATCATAAATTAGTCCCACCTGCCTGCGCTCAGCCCATATCCCTCCATGCATTTCCTATTCATGTATTAATCTAAATGTCATTTAAACATTGTAACTGTATCCTCTGGAAGTTCACTCTACACATGAACCACTCTCTATGTAAAAAATGTTGTCCCTCATATCAGTTTTAAATCTTCCTCCTCTCACCTTAAAAATATGCCCTCAGTCATGAAATTCCCCCATCCTCGGAACGAGACAGTCGCCATTCACCTTATTCCATGTCCCTCATGATTTTGTATATCTCTATAACCTCACTCTTCACGAACCGCCCTCTCACATCTCCTTTAAATTTCCCTTTTACCCTTAACCCCTGCCACCCCCCCTCCCCCCCCCTCCCCACAATTGACATTTTTACCCTGGGAAGAAGACTCTGACTATCCAGTCTATCCACGTCTTTCATAATTTTGTAAACTTCTATCAGGTTATTCCTCATCCTTCAACATGCAGCTGTAAACAAACCAGGTTTGTCCGATCTCTCTTCATAACTAATACTCTCCCAACCAGACAACATCCTGATAAATCTTGGAGATCACAGTGGGTCAGACAGCATCCATGGAGAGACAGTAAACTAACACTTCGAGTTGAGATGACTCTTCATTAGAGCTGAAGTGAAGTGAGGCGGGGACAGCATTTATGCGATAATTTGTTGGGGGGTTGGGGGATGGGGTGTAGTGGGTATAGGGTGCCAGTGCAGAAAAGATGCTGCCAGCTCAGATTAAATGGTGGGAATGTGAAACTGGCAGAACACTGGTGTGTCTCCTGTCAGACTCGAAAGGACAGACAGTCCCCACTGGGGGAGGGGAGAGAGGACATGATAACAGAATGTAACAGGCTATAAGTAGGGCAGGAAATGGGTGTTAGTTCACAATCTGAAGGTGTTGAACTCAATATTAAGTCCAGAAGGCCGTAAAAGCACCTAGTCTGAAGATAAGATGCTGTCCCTCCAGTTCACAACACAAACCCCACTCACCCACTACCACCATGCCTCTCCCCAAAACGATAATATAAATGCCAGGAGAAAGTGAGGACTGCAGATGCTGGAGATCAGAGTTGAGAGTGTGGTGCTGGAGAATCGACATTTCGGGCATAAGCCCTTGATGAAGGGCTAACGCCCGAAATGTAGATTCTCCTGCTCCTCAAACGCTGACCTGCTGTGCTTTTCCAGCACCACACTCTTGACTATAATATAAATGCTGTTCCCTCTCCACTTCAACAGCTCAGATGAAGAGTCATCTAGACTCAAAACATCAGCTTGCTCTCTCTCCACTGATGCTTCCATGACTTGCTGTGATTTCTAGCATTTGTTGTTTTCAGTACAGATTCCAGCATCTGCAGTAATTTGCATCTACGTCCTGATAAGTCTGTTCAGTACTATATCCACATCCTTCTGGTAGTGTGGTGAACAGAACTGTGCACAAAATTCCAAATGCTACATATCTTTGTTACGCAATCTAACTTTCATTTGAATTTCTTGTTATCTGACTGTAATGTTAATACTTTGATTATGTCTTATTTCTGACATTTTTTAGACATTGTAAAGTAATGCAACTACTTTTTTTCATTCCTGTTTTTAAAACTAATATTTGTACCTAAGATGGTGCCATAAGAGGCAACATTGTAAAGGTTTTCAATGTACTCCTGTACTTGAGTTGAATTGAAATGAATTTACTGTCACGTGTACCGAGACACAGTGAAAAGCTTTGTCTTGTGAGCAATACAGGCAGATCGCAGAGTTAAGCAGCATAGATAGTAAATAATAGGTAAACAGCAGCAAAAACAAAAATACAGGTACAGGCGAATGCTAAGAGTTTGTGAATACATTCAGTATTCTGTACATGTGACAATAAAGGATATTCTATTCTAGCTAATATCTGTCTAAGTTTGCTGTGCACCGAGTCCCACTTGAACTCCTGGACCTCCTATTTGACAAGCTTGGTCGAATTTACCTCCAGTGCACACGTGTGCACCTAACTTTTGCCTTCGCTGAGTTGAATTTCCCCGATTTTCAGGAAATGGACCTACATGCAAGTATTCCAAGACAGCAGATGGAATCCTTCCACCTCTCTGTGCCCTTGAGTAGGTTTCAGAACACTAATTCTCCATGCTTCACTGTGATCTGTAAAAACACAGGCTTGATCATAGTACAGGGCGTTGATGTATCTTTTCCCATTTTACAGTGCAGAATGCCTGATCAAAGAGCATCATTTTATGGTAAATTTGATACTGCTAATGCAATTACAGTCACAGAAACATAGAGATGTACAGCACAGAAACAGACCCTTCGGTCCAACTCGTCCATGCTCAACAGATATTCTAAATTTATCTAATCCCATTTGCCATACCCCTCTAAACTCTTCCTATTCATACACCCATCCAGATGCTTTTTCAATGTTATAATTGTACAAGCCTCCACTACTTCCTCTGGCAGTTCATTCCATACATGTACCAGCCTCTGCATGACAAAGTTACCTCTTAGGGCCCTTTTAAATCTTGCCCCTCTCACCCTAAACCTATGCCCTCTAGTTTTGGACCCTTCCACCCAAGGGAAGATACCTTGTCTATTTAGCCTATCCATGTCCCTTATGATTTTATAAACTTCTATGAGGTCGCCCCTTAGCATCTGACACTCCAGGGAAAACAGCCCCAGCCTATTCAGCCTCTCCCTGTAGCTCAAATTCTCCAACCCTGGCAACATTCTGTTGAATTCACATCCATTTACTGACCTGCCTGGAAAACCAACATTTATCCCTCCTCAAAAGAAAACTCTGCACAATCCTACAAATGAAAGAAAGAACTTTTCATGATGACTCCAAGTGTTTTTGTAGTCAGTGTGAAGTGCTGGCGTGGTGGCTGCAGGAAATTCAGGAACACATCAGAACACAGTAAGATCCAACCAACAGCAATGGGCGGCTCATCAGTTTTGTTCCACGCGTGATGGAAACTGGCAGAGTGATTGGATTTAAGATCCTGACGTCTGCATGACCTTGACCACAAATTCCCCTCAGGAGTCTGGAAAATTGGGGACCTCCTTCACCAATCAAGTATTGCAACTTCCCAAATCTCAAAGGAGTGTCATTTCCACTCATTTTTAATTTGATTAATTCAAGGGATGTGGGCGCTGCTGGCTTGTTTGGCACTTATTGCCCATCCCTAGATACTTAGAGGGCAGTTAAGAGTCAACCCCATTGCCATGCATCAGACCGGGCAAGGATGGCACATTTCCATCTCCAAAAGGCATTAGTGAACCAGACGGTTTTTTTTTCTCTGACATTTGACAAAGATTACATGGTCATCATTAGAGTCAGAATTCCATCATCTACCCTGATGGGATTTGAACTCAGATGCTCAAATCATAAACTGTGTCTCTGGATTAAGAGGAGAAAGTGAGGTCTGCAGATGCTGGAGATTAGACTCGAGAGTGTGGTGCTGGAAAAGCACAGCAGGTAGGGCAGCATCCGAGGAGCTCGAGAAACAACGTTTCGGGCCAGAGCCCTTCATCCTCATTGCTGATGAAGGGCCCTGGCCCGAAACGTTGATTCTCCTGCTCCTTGGATGTTGCCTGCCCTGCTGTGCTTTTCCAGCACCACACTCTCTGGATTAATAGTCTAGCAACACTATCAGTAGACCTTCTTCAAACTGCATCATGAGGTGCAAGTTACTGAGCTGGCAAATCTGTCTGCGATAAGTTAACTGCTCAGACACTGTCAGCTTCAGTTAATGCAAAATTATATTGAATTTATAAAAACATGTCATTTACCAAATTGGTCTATGTTGGTGTTTATGCATCTCCCACCAAACTCCATGCACCCAATTAGCATCGTCTTCTCCCTTCTGTGTTACGGGAGACAATGGAGTTGAGGATGATTGGATTAGCCATAATCTCACAGCAGAGTCGATGGCTGAAATGGCCCACTTGGGCTCTAATGTCTTATAGTCTTGTATGTTTTCTACACTTTCAATTCGTCTCTGTTATTTGTTCTAATTGCTCTATATGAGAGCAAGCTCCATGTCCTTACTCCTCTCTGGAAACAGATTTGCCCCAAATTCCCTCTTGAATGTATGTGTGACAAACGTTTCTTTGTGATCTTTTCGGTTTGGTCTCTTCCACGAGTGAAAACAACACTTTGACAATTACCATGTCAAACTTCATCATTGCATAATTGGAAAGACCTTCATCAAGGCTTGTCTTCTTGTTTCTGGAGAAAGGGGTCTCAGAAATGCTCATCCTTTCATGGAAGCAATAATCTCTCAGCCCTAATACCATCCTTTCCCACTGCTTTGACAAACGGAGTCACACCTTTGCCCTTTGTTATACTCCAGTTTCTCATTTGTCACTCGTTTTGTATTCGTTCCCTCCTTACCTTGCTGTCACTCAACACAATCAGAATCAACTGAGGCAATCAAGAGGCCACTGGATGACTATTTGGATAAAATGGCGCTCAGGAATATGGGGTAAAGGCAGGAGTTGGTTACCAGGTGTTGGATACAAGTCTATCAGGGGGAGGGGGGGGGGGGGCTGAATGGCCTGCTTCTACACTGTGGCAAAAGTGAGGACTGCAGATGCTGGAGATCAGAGTCTAGATTAGAGTGGTGCTGGAAAAGCACATCAGGTCAGGTCGCGTCCGAGGAGCAGGAAAATCCTGCTTCAACGCTGTAACAGTTCAGTGATTCTGTAAGAATCCCGATGTCTCACAGCAGATATGGAGGCCAGTCAGCCCAACCTTCCTGTGTCGACTTTCTGGTACAGCTATCAACCCATCCCCACTCCCTCCTGCTCTTTCCCTGTTACCCTCCAAATGTTTTCAGCAACTGGGAGAAAGTGAGGTCTGCAGATTCTGGAGAATCAGATTTGAAACGTGTGGCAACATCCGAGGAGCAGGAGAATCGACGTTTCAGGCATAAGCCCTTCCTGATGTCATTTGAGCAAGAAATATTGACTGAGACTTTGATGCATTTTTTTCTCTACTTTCTTTAAGTTTGTCTCGAGTTTTGCTCTTTTCTTCAGTGCCACACTTTTCAACCCTCCAAAAGTTTCCCTTTCTAATTTTTATTGAACTTCCTTTCAAACTTTACCATTGAATCTGCTTCTCCCCTCCATCTCCCTTTTCTGTCAATGTATTGTTAGCCATAAAAACACAAAAATAATTCGGAAACTAAAACAAAAATTGCTGGAGAAGTTCAGCAGGTCTGGCCGCATCTGTGGAGACAAATCAGAGTTAGTATTTTGGGTTGAGTAGGTTCTGAGGAAGGGTCAAGATTAGAGTGATGCTGGAAAAGCACATCAGGTCAGGCAGCATCTGAGGAGCAGGAAAATCGACGTTTCAGGCAGGAGCCCTTCATCAGGAATGAGCTCATTCCTGATGAAGGAATTTGGCCTGAAACGTCGATTTTCCTGCACTTCGGATGCTGCCTGACCTGATGTGCTTTTCCAGCACCACTCTAATCTTGACTCTGATCTCCAGCATCTGCAGTCCTCACTTTCGCCCTCTGAGGAAGGGTCACTCAACCCACTCAACTCGTTAACACTGATTTCTCTCCACAGATGCTGCCAGACCTGCTGAGCTTTTCCAGCAATTTCTGTTTTTGTTTCTCATTTACAATGTCTTAAGTTCTTTCGATTTTTACAAAAACATTTCTGCTCATTTGCTCTTTTTCTTTTGCAAATTACCTTAGATCTGTGTCAATTGATTACACCTACTTGTACTGGTCAAACGAGACGCCCCCTTCCTCTTCCATTGAAACCCTCTGTAATTACAAGCCCTCAACACTTGGAATAGGTTTTCTCCAATCTTTCTCTGCTTTGTGAAATATAACATTCAATACAGGGCAACCTGGCTTATCCGAACGATATGGGTGGGAAGAACTTTGTTCGGATAATCGAATGCTTAGATAATCAAATGTTTGGATAACACAGTTTACCGAAACATTGGGGACCTTAAGATTAGATTACATTACAGTGTGGAAACAGGCCCTTTGGCCCAACAAGTCCACACCGACCCGCCGAAGCGAACCCCACCCATACTCCTACATTTACCCCTTACCTAACACTACGGGCAATTTAGCATGGCCAATTCACCTGGCCCTGCACATCTTTGGACTGTGGGAGGAAACCGGAGCACCCGGAGGAAACCCACGCAGACACGGGGAGAACGTGCAAACTCCACACAGTCGCCTGAGGTGGGAATTGAACCCGGGTCTCAGGCGCTGTGAGGCAGCAGTGCTAACCACTGTGCCACCGTGCCACCCAAAAGATCTTGTTTGGATAATGTTCGGGTAATTGAGGTTGCACTGTAGATGTGAGAAAGATTATTAATTTAATTATTTTCAATTGCAAGTACATTCATTCAGCAATCAGAAAGGTCTGGTTCATTGAGGTGGTGGCTATGAGGGCAATTACAAGTCAATTTTTAGAACAGGATTCAAAACAGCAAGCAAACTTTAGAGATATTTTAGATTAGATTAGATTACTTACAGTGTGGAAACAGGCCCTTTGGCCCAACAAGTCCACACCGACCCGCCGAAGCGCAACCCACCCATACCGCTACATTTACCCCTTACCTAACACTACGGGCAATTTAGCATGGCCAATTCACCTGACCTGCATATCTTTGGATTGTGGGAGGAAACCGGAGCACCCGGAGGAAACCCACGCAGACACAGGGAGAAAGTGCAAACTCCACACAGTGAGGTGGGAATTGAACCCGGGTCTCTGGCGCTGTGAGGCAGCAGTGCTAACCACTAAACAAACCATTCAGAGATGCTCTGACACACCTCTGCAGCAGATGGATTTGAACCCAGGCCTCTTAGTTCAGAGGTAGGGACACTACCACGGCACTGCAAGAGCCCCAAAGCAAGTCTCCTAAACCTAATTATTACCAAATCCCTCCATCATGACAATTCCTGATCTCTATACTTGCGGACAAATAGGAATGTAAGAAGTTAAAAAATAGGAGGAGGAGTAGACTATTTGGTTCCTTCAGAGGACTCTGCCAGGTCCATAAGATGATGTTTGAAGGTCTATCTCAATTCCATTTCCTGCCTCTATCTGCATATCCCCCTGATTCCCTCAAATCCTAAAACGTCCTAAATCCAACTTGAATAAACTTAACGATTGAGTACCCTCCCTGAGGAAGCAAATTCAAGATATTCTCAACTTTCTCAGTGAAGATATTTCTCATCTCACTCTCAAAAGGCTTACTTGTCATTCTGAGACCACAGTCCTGGGCTCCCAAGACAGGGGGCAACAGCCTCTCAGCATCTGCCCTTGTGAGAATTTCAGTGAGATCTCCTCTCATTCTTTTGAAACCTTCTGAAAGTGTTTTCTTACATCACCTTTATGTCTTTTGCATTTTTGCTACAAAGCTATGGCTTCTTGTTCCTTTACAAGGGGAATGGCCTCCTCCTGTGCCTATAGGGATGCCATGTCATCAAACAAAAACCAAGGTTAATAACCAAAACCCTCCATCAAACAACAAAACGGCATTCCCAACGGAGAAGAGGAATTACCGGGTTGACCTTCATTGTTCCTCGGACCTTCCTGGCTGTGGTAGTCGCCATTGTTGTGGTTGTCGCCATGATGGTGGTGGACATCTCAGCCGGTAATGTGGTCGCCATTGGCTGGTTGACAATCACCGGGGCCACCTCTCCCACCAGCCTCACGGTTCCGTTGACCTTGACATTGGGATGGCTCTCTGCTGCCATGTTAAGGACCTTTAAGCCATTGTAGTAAAGGCCAGACATTTGTCCCTGGAATGGACGACTCCTATTCTTCCCCCCAATTGTAATCATAGCCTGCGTATTGAAGATTGTCAGCATGCGGCCTGGAAAAGAACAGAGGTATTACTGTATTCATTGGCTTGGGGCTCTGATCTTGAAGGCACAACCACTCAAACCAATGCACATTACGTATGTTGGAATGTTCTCAAGATAAGAGCATGCATTACTTTTCTTCAGGCTGCACATAACATCCTCTCATACAGAATGTTTGAAGTGTGACATTCAAAAACAAGAAAGTTGTTTTCTTGAAAGGACAATTGCAATGCAGGCAATAAAAGCCTCTCTGTCAAGCTTATCGGTGCCGCACAGAGCATTAATCTTTCATATGCACTTTTCCTTTTATTCTGACTGGATTTGAGATGTTCTCTGATTGGGGATGATGTGAGAACTTTACATTACAATTATGAATAAATTGGGAAGGGAAATTGGAAACTAAAGTTACCTGTCTATGACTGCGACATGGGAAAAACAATGATATATCTCATCCCTTTGCATCTAACACTGTCATTAACCACATTTAGCAGCTGCACTGACATAGCTTGCGAAAGGATGTAATTTGACTGCGATATGTTTATGCACTGATATCCTGATGAGGTCATGCTTTCCGCCACTGGAATTGTGCATGCTGTGCACTATTCTTGTCTACAATTGTGCACGGTAATCGAGCACATGTCTGTGCATGCAGTCATACTGTCACCTGCACCTTGCTCTAAAGGGAACCTGGACAGATGTCAGAACAGTAGCAACAGCGCTCTGACTGATTCAACAGCCTGTGTGGGACCTTGGTCATTTCTGAGTGTTGCAGACTGGCAAGGTCCAGGAGTATGTGCTGATGGATGCTTGGGACAGCTGCCAATGCATGCTGAGGAAAGACCACCGTTTGAGGTCTTTCTGACGAAGTTAAATGAGAGTCCACGCAGTTATCGGAACCTCCTGGTGCCTTAAGTTCATGTAAACACAGGCTTGTATGTGCAAAAGATGCCTTTGGTTTGTTGGATAGAGTCAAACTCTGATGTTGCTTTGATACACTACTGTACGAAACTGAACTGCAATTGTGATAATGCACCCAGATGTACACATAAGGTTTTTTTAATGAATGAAGTATACTTTTGAGATTAAAGAAAAGTCATTTTTGAAAGTGCTAGTGTAGTCTTGAAGCTCAGTCTCTTACCCAGTTGTGGGCCTTCACTCTGCCAGAGAGTGTATCCATCCCTCAGTAAAATGGGGTGTGCAGTACAAGTTAAGGCAGACCAGCTACACAGGAGTCATAATGTGAGACCTGTGTAGCTGTCATGTCTCCAGGAAGCTCTCAATGACATGGAGATGCTGACTCGGTAGAAAAATGCTGCCTTTTAGAATTATTGCTATTTAATTGTCTTTGCATACCGGCATTGTCAGATCTAAGGGTGCATCATGTATTCTAATTATAAAATAGTTATCCACAATAAAGCTCCAACCACCAGGGAACTATCGAAAAACTCATTAAAAATGCTCTTTCTCACAGCCTATCCCTTGTCAAGAATTATACTTTTACTTTCAATGCCGTGTCATGCATCACATTTGCATTTTAAAGTACTTCATCTTTGGAATGTTAATTCAGATCAACTTGACATCATTTTTAAAGAATTCTTCCAGCAATTATTCGTGATTAAGTGACTTTGACAAAAAGAAACTAAATCAAAACTTAGATCAAAAATTTTAAACGAATTCCTGAAATCAAAAATTCCTTTTGTAAAGCAACAAATATATAACACGAGGATGGTCGAAAATGTGGTGAAAATCCCATGCTAATATAAAGCTTTGAAGTTGTGATGCGGGATTTATTTACATGAAATCTCTCCAGACAATGTTTTAACAGAGAGGCTCATTTCTGTGACTCTCTCATCAGGATCAGTGACATCTGTTTGAGCTCCATTTCAGAGACTCGAGAACACTTCCAGTCTGGTGACAATGCGGGAAGTGCTGTAGAGAGGCCAAAGACCGTGTCTAAGGGTTACTATCCAGACTGTTCTAGTGGTTGAGCTTCAGCCTTCAGGACTCTACCATGAGCAGTGCGGAAGAAAAATAAAATGGAACAATAAAAAGATATCACTTGGGAGGTGCAGACGATAAGAGGCACTGGAAAGCGAGGCATGTTGCCAAACCTTTTCATCTTGCTCTCATCAGGACACATGCAAGAGTGCCAAAATTCAAATGGTCACTAGAGGAGAAAAAATGCAAGCCAACCTTGATTGGCTGAGGTGTCACCATGGAGAGAAGGAGGGAAACTATAGGCTCTCCAATTCAAAAAAAGGATGTAAAACTTGAACATATGCCTTTTTGTTCATAGGGCCCCTGCATATGAATAAATGATGGTTCTAGCAGGTCTAAATGAACCACATTATGAGCTCCACTGATGATCTTAAATTGGTTAGTCAGGCATTGGTTGTTTGTATTATTGACACGGTTGGGATTGTTCAGCGTGTCCTGTGCAATAGCTGAATTACAGCACACATCTTTCTTTCCAGTATCTTTTCATCATTTTCATTTATTGGTTGTGTAACTGTTAAAGACTGTGAATGGGAAAGTAGAAGGTGGCTTGGCTATTAGTAAATTAAATAATAGCCACGATGTGGAGGAGCTGGTGTTGGACTGGGGTGGACAAAGTTAAAAATCACACAACACCAGGTTGTAGACCAACAGGTTTATTTGGAAATACAAGCTTTCAGAGCACAGCTTCTTCATCAGGTAGCTAGTGGAGCAGGAACATAGGACACAGAGTTTATAGGAAAGGATCATCGTGTCATACATATTGAACAAACCTAGAAAACCCTAGAAGATGAAAGACTTAACAGCAATCTAGGTCACATCAGTTGTATGACACTATGATCCTTTGCTATAAATTCTGTGTCCTATGATCCTGCCCCAGTAGCTACCAGACAAAGGAGCAGCACTCCGAAAGCTTGTACTTTCAAATAAACCTGTTTGACTATAACCTGGTGTTATGTGATTTTTTAACTATGTAAATGAAATAACTGAGTGGTCTTTGCCTAACCAAGAGACGATTGGTTTGAGGTGGGAAATCATGGAGTGAAATCATCAGTTATGGGGCCAACTACAGTTGGCAAGCTCATTTATATTTGCCTCTACCTTGGGCAGATACTGAGCTTTGCAAAGTAAGAAGGGCAGGGGGTGATCTCGCTTTTCGCAACACCATTAATAAACAGACGTAGCCACTTGTGGAATCTTGTGGGAACTGTACACAATAGTAACTACCTTTCGCCTCAGATCACTGTCATCACTCAACATACACATAAACAGTTTCTTTTGTTCTACAGCATAATTTTAAGACATAAGCTTTCACAAGTTTACAAGAATCAAAGAGAATAAAACGCATATAATAACCATGCATGCATCCATTTGAATATTAAGTCTGAGTCATATTAATGTTTACTTTACAATGAGTGTTAAAGGGACTTTAATGATCGGGAACTTGGGTAAAAGGTGATATTAAGTAACACTTCATTTAGGTTAATTTGAGGTTTCTTATAAAACATTAAATTCTTCAATTGGATATAAAGTGTCCACTTTAAAAGCAAGCTTATTTTCTGCACATTTACCCAGTGAATTATCATGTATTATGCAAGTTACAATTCACCTTTTTAAGAATTTCATGCATAATTTATTACGAAGCCAAAGGCTGACAGTCCCTTTAACTACAGTTTAATGATGATGAATTATAAGGGTGATTTATCAATATAAAATGAAGTGACTCCATACAAGTTATAAATTACATTAAGTCAAGACTTTTGTTCAATATACATGATTATTTTTTTAATTACTGTTTTTTCAAATAAGACTTTAATGCAAGCTTTAGATGTTTGTTTTAAAAAAGAATGAACAGAACAGAAAGCGTTAAAGTTAAACTTTTTAATGGAGTTTACCTTTCTCTTGTAGCCACTCATCAAATACTATTCCTCTGAATTTTTTGGGGATTTTCGTTTTAGCAATCGCCAGGCGTTCATTATCAATGTTTCCTTTAAAGTTTAAAGAGACAGCTTAAAAAACATCTGGAAGGTCAAGGGTTAGTTGTTAACATCTTACATTTTAATTACAATTTTTTTTGTTGTGATTGAGATTTATAATGTGTAATATTGAGTTACCACACTTCTAACTGACTCTGCAGACCCTCAGCATTAATAGAATGTCGAGTCTGCAGCAACACTTAATTGCCACTGTTATTTTCCTCAGTGCCTGTCACAAGGGATAGCAATTTAACTTTATTTTTATATGAAGAAGACACCCTCGCCTTTAAACTGCTCTAGCTGTTCTACAAATGCAGATTCCCAAACCCAAGCATTTTTTTAAGAGGGGCGCAATCCCAATTTATAACTTTCTCAAGAATCGCTGTCAGGAATAACCTTCAGAAATTTCAGCAATCCTCCTTGTTTCATTCATCTTTAATATTCTTCACCAAGTGCTGGTGGCTGTGCCTTCAGCAGCATTCCAGGTCTTAGGTTTTAGTCAGGCCAAAACTTGAAGTTAATTGAAGTTACCTGATGAACATCGCCCCTCAAACATCCATCCTATTTTCCTCTTTTAAGAACAAATTGACCACATGTACTCTTCTTACTTCTTTGGCTTTTCTTTTCTTATCTATTCTCAGGATGAGGGCATTGCTGACTAGGCCAACATTTATTGCCCTTCCCAGTGGGCAGTTAAGAGTTAACCACATTGCTATGGGTCAAGAGTCACGTGTAGGCTAGACCAGGTAAGGATGGCAGTTTCCTCCCCGAAGGGCATTAGTGAACCAGATGGGTTTTTCCAATAATCAACAATGGATTTGTAATCATCATTAGACTCTTAATTCCAGATTTTTTTTCCACTGAATCCAAATTCCACCATCAGCCATAGTTGGATTATGAACATGGGTCCCCAGCAGATTAGCTAGGTCTCCGGATTAACGGTCCAGTGATATTACCATTAGGCCATCACCTCCCAGCCTCCAGCAGCTTCAGTTTGGTCCTTTTGTCTCTGACATGTGTATGTGTGTGTTTGGGAAAGACAGAGTGTGTGAGAGATTGTATATATAACAGTGTACATATGAATGAAAGTGACTGTTCAATTGCATGAAAGAATGCTTGTGACTGAGAATGCATATGAGAGAATGATGTTATGTGTGTATGTCTGTGAGTGAGAGTGTCTGAGATAGATAGTATGTGTATGTGTTTATGGTGTGAGTGTGAATGTTGATGTGACCGTTAGTATGAGTATGAATGTGAGAGAGAATGAGAACTTGTGTGAGAGTGTGTGCCCCGGTGTGTGACAGTTTGTGTGTATCTTAATCAGAGAGAGAGAGATTGTGTACACGCACATGTGCGTATTTGTGTGTGTATGTATGTGTGGAAGAGAGAGAAAGAGAGAGTGTGTGAGTCTGTGTGTGACGGCTTATGCAACGTGAGTGTGAGCATGTTTGTGTGAGACTGTGACAAACAAAATGTGTAAGACTGAATGTGTGTGTGCATGTGTGAGAGTGCATTTGAATGCCTGTATCAGTGTGAGACTGTGTGTGTGTGTGTGTGTATATATGTGAGTGTGTGTCTGTGTTTGTTTGTATATATGTGTATGTGTGTGCCTATGTCTGTGCCTGCATGAGAAATAGAGTTATGAGAGATAGAGAGTGTGCATGTTTTTTTTTCCCACATCCATCTTCGACCTGAGATCTGACTTGCCAAACCTTGAGGCTCTCCCTGAAGTTTCCAGGAATCAAAGATTAATCTCCATAAATAGGAAAATACAAGTCTTCCATCTTCTCTACCAGAATGCTGCTGTAAGCAAACTCAGGGGCAAAATCACTGAGTCACGAAACAAATAAAGTACACTTTATAAAATAAATTCTTTGAGCTCCATTAGTTATGCCAAATATTGGAGAAAATTAACAGTCAAGGTGAATATAATTGTTTAACAGAGAGTCTATTCCCCTGCTGATTGATAATGAGAAGGCAGGTCCAATGATAAGATAATTAAGGGATGGCAAATTCAGACTGAGATGAGGAGGAATTTCTTCTTTCAGGAGGTTGTGAGTCTTTGTATCTGTTTGCCAAAGGGAGCTCTGGGGAGCAGAGTCCTTGCATGGATTTCGGAATGAGTTACATGGATTCTTGATCAGTTGGGGTTCAAGGATTATGGGGAAAGGGCAAGAAAGCGTGGGATCAGCAAGGGGCCGAACAGCCTACTCCTGTTCCAATTCCTTATGGTCTTCACAGTCTTAGAATGAAAGCGGGGCAGCTTAAGGTGAGAGGTCAATTGACAAAACTTGCCGGAACAACTCGAGGCCAGACTGTGGCTGAGAAAGAGCGTACCGTCTCTCCTGAGTCATAATTACAAACAGAATTGTGAGCATTTCAAAATCCAGCTTTATTTATTTTCCCTGATCTACTCGCATACATCTGAATGTACACCAAAGGCCAAAGGCCATTCGGCTCCTCTAGCCTACTTCACCAACCCTAAGAGCATGGATGGTCTGACTGTGGCACCAAATCTACTTTCCTCCTTCCCCCTCTTCCAACTCCCCTGTTGGTCAAACTCTGTCTTAAAAATACTCAGTAGCCTCCCCACAATCACTGTAGTGATTGTAACGAGATAAGCCGAGTCGATCTTATAGAATATGAGTTCCTTGATTGGAACTGTTAACCTGGTCTCCTCAGGAAGCCCTGACAGAAATAAACAGGAATGTCTGGGTTTCTGTCACTCTGAGAGCTGGCTCTGTGAGAGCCGGAGCAATGTCAAGTAATATGCACATGTGAATAAAAGGTGACCCAGTGATGGGACACCTGCCCCAGTGGAGTTATTTCACCCAAAACATTCTGAGGCAAGATAAATTCCTCCTCATCTCCATCTTAAATGGTAGGCCCTTTATTTTAAAATGGTGTCCCATAGACATGCTGGACATGCACATGGACAGCAGTAAATTGAGGGATGTGTAGGTTAGGTTATTTTATTTTAGATTAGGTATAATCCTCGGCACAACACCGTGGGCCGAAGGGCCTGTTCTAAGCTGTATGTTTCTATGTTCTAGACGTGATTCTTTCCCATAAGGGGAAACGTCATACTTCTCAATTTTCTTCAATTGCCTCCTCCCCCATGATACAAAGTCCCAATGACAAGTCCCCAACTTTGACTATTGCCCAACCTTAATTTATGAGCCAGGAAGAGTATAGAGGCTATCACATCTGAACCATTTACACATTCAAAGAACCACAGAACCCCTAGAGTGAAGAAAGATACCAACCCTCTGAAGAACATCCCAACCCAACCTCTACCCTATCTCCAGATTCCCCATAGTTAACCAACCTAGCCTACACATCCCTGAACACTATGGGCAATTTAGCATGGCCAATTCACCTAACATGGACATCTTTGGATTGTAAATGTGTTGCTGGAAAAGCGCAGCAGGTCAGGCAGCATCAAAGGAGAAGGAGAATCGACGTTTTGGGCATAAACCTTTCTTCAGGAATGAGGAGGGTGTGCCAAGCTGGCTAAGCATTCCTGAAGAAGGGCTTATGCCCGAAACGTTGATTCTCCTTCTCCTTTGATGCTGCCTGACCTCTCCTTTGATGCTGCCTGACCTGCTGCACTTTTCCAGCAACACATTTTTAAGCTCTGATCCCCATCAACTGCAGTCCTCACTTTCTCCATCTTTGGATTGTGGAAGGAAACTGGATCACCCAATGGAAACCCAAACAGACACAAGGAGAGCGTGCAAACTCCACAAAGACAGTCACCCGAGGCTGGAACTGAACCCAGGTCCCTGGCACTGTGAGGCATCAGTACTAACCACTGAGCCACCATATACTTTAACAAAAGAGCTGGGGCTGTCCAGGAATAGGCAACCAACTCCCTCTCCTTCCCCAAAGGTCAATCTCCTAATGCGCCAACTAGCTGAGGTCATTCAATTCAGCACATTAAGGGCATTAAACAGCGTGATATTCCTAACTCTTGACACCTCATGAGATTCAAGACTTCTTTCAAGATTTTTTTCCAGAAAATAACAGTGGAATTTAGTGACCTACATTGTATTATATCATTTAAATAACTTTTAAAAGACATATTAAATTGGAATGAAATTTTCCCCTCATGGAAGAAGCAATTGCAGAGCAAAACAACACTTTGCCTTCTTCATAAGACCTTAAAAAAGAGATATTGTCATTTTAAAATGCATTGTCATAGTCAGGCGACAATTTCCCAGGGTCTATAAAAATGATTTATTTTATCCTTTAATCATTTTAATGGACGAAACATGCATAGTCATTCCATTTCATTTCCCTTATAAATTGCACTTTAAAAAACATCAGGCACACAGCAGACAGATGTTGGGGTCCTGCCATTGTGCTTATCCATTGAACACTCTGGGTCCAATAGCATGCAAACTTGTCATGGCACCATATTCACTTCCTCAACATCCCCCAAAAGTCTTTCTTGTTTTCAGAAAATAAAACAATTATACCATGGTTCACTGCAATATCTTTTAAAGTAAATGTTTGAAAATGTTTGCTTTAAGTTGTTGGCCATTTTTGGTGTGGCGTTTTATTTTCTGTGAAACATTCCCAGTTGTAACCCTGGATGGAAGTGACCAGAGTCATGCTCCTGGTTGGGGTGTTTTCAGGATGCTGGGGTCCAGGTGGACAGGAGTTGGGAAAAAGGGTGGAAGAAAATCTTGTACTATTTCATATCTCTATCGCAATCAAATATTTGCATCTGGAGTCTGAGGAGTGGAGGATAAACTAGAATCAAATCCAGACACTAATGACAGAACCCAAGGCTAGAAACATGGTATAAATTCCAAAAACCAATCACTTTGATAAATATTTCCATTGAAAGGATAAATTCCATTTTGGTTGCACCCTTTTCATTGTCAGTGAATTAGTACTGGGTACAGCAAATGAGACAAGGTTCATGTTGCTATTTGTACTGCTTTAACCCAACTTGAAATTGAAATCACCACAGAGGCACTGACAAGTTGCTTTTATGACCTCTTACTCAATGGGCATCGCCAAGGATTCAAATCATTCCAGGAAGAGAAATTCACATCAATATTATAAGGGATAGCAGCATTCTGAGGATGGCCCTCAATGGTAAATTCTTCCACAGGCCATGTGAGATCCATCCAAATACACTGACTTTAATCTGTCAGGAGTTACGTTCTAGTGACCCAGCAATTAAATTCCACACTGGAGACAATGACCTAAAGATCCAAGTATCCTCCAGAAACCATGTGTTAGTCTCCTATATCCATGTTACAGTGACCATGGGAATTCAAACCAAGTACCTTTTAAAGAAGTGGGAACAAAGAGTGAAACCTTGTGAATATTTGGGTGAGAGTCCAGGTAAAACACTCCAATGAGACAGGAACTGATTATTCATTTTCTTGACTGTAAGTTAATGTTTTATATGTACCTGACTTTCCAACAGCCTTGTGGCTCTTTTGGATAATTTCATATTCCCGAAGATTTCTGTGAGCCTTTGATAGAGGTGGGGATCTTTGGAACCTTGTTATTTTATATGTATATATAAGGACTGGAGGCAGAGTGTTTATGAAGAGAATAAAGGCCCTGTTTGTCGATCCGACCAAAATTCTATTAATATGGGATGACCGCCAAACAGCTTTAGATTGTCAGGAGCATAATTCACTCAACGTTAGATAATCTCCTTCTTGTATCGGGAAGTTTCAAGGCCATTTTGTGACCTGCATTGTCAAAACTGAAGAGTGAAGTTGCATGTGATTTTTTTCTGGTGTTTATCTTGCTTGCTCGTGCGAGAATCTCAGCCCAGCGTACATTGAAGCTTTCAGTTCCACTCTCCCCTTTCCTGCAAGCTAGGACCAAGCCTGCATCAGCCACCCCCGTCATCAGCTCAACTCACTAACAACTCATCCATCCTTGATGGTTCCACCCTCCGTCCTATCACCAGTTGTCATTCATTCTTTGCCTCAATCTTCAGACTCTAATGGAACTCTTGTACCTTGTCCCATGCAATAGGCAGCAACCCTTCCTTGTGTCTCAAAACACATTTGACCTTGATGATGTCTACCCAGGAGTATGTTGGAGTCCAGACCCCTGAGACCATTGCCTGGCAAAACAAATAAATCCCCGTCTTCCCCAGTTAGCCAAGCTTATTGATTCTGTTAAACTTCCTCCTCCAAAAATAACACACCCATCAACAGCTAGACTTAGTGCCACTGTTTTCTTACTCTACAACTTTTGGTGATATCCTGACCTTAGAATCTTGATCTTACCTAAAAAAGAAAGTAATAAAGGCTTCCACTTGTCTAGGAGTAGGCAAACTGCTGGACTGTATTAGAATACGATGCAGCGGGACATAAAGGAGACCGTTTCAGGAGAAGGCAATTTTACAGTTTTGAGCCAAATCACACCACACTGCAATGTTGCAAATGGGGGATGATTCAGAGTAAAGTGCAATCTGAGATCGCCTACTGACTAATGGCAACTCTGATCACAAAGCAAAGCCCAACATCCCAGGAACAAAGCCATTCCCATTGAATCCCAGTCGTTAAATGGCAAAGCAAGATTTTCGAAGGCTATCACTGCGATACTAACAGATAATTACAGACACTCCTTCTTCTTTAGCCTTGATAGCAACAATACCTACATGTTGTCACCAATTATATACTGTGAGCAGTAATTGCACAGACTCAGTGCTGCAGCTGACCTTTCCTGTAGCTGTTTCTTCGATGCTCAGATCCTTCAGTGAGACAGTGGACGTATTATTAAGTATCATTTTCTCTCAATGTGTTTCTTTGTCTGCCTTCGGCAATTGGCAGGCTGTAATTTGCCGAGGTGCAGTAAGAGTTGACCATTAAAGCTCAATTGTCATGTGGCCTTTCCAATCACACAATCTCAAATTCAGCTTCTTTAGCCTCCCATCAATACATCAACAGTGGAACAAGAGGAAGCCCATTCAGATTCATGAGTCCATTCCACAATTCAATGAAATCACGGACAATCTGTATTTTCACTCCATTCACTCACCTTGGGGAGGGAAATGGAGTGACAGTACCCTTTATATTGCAAGAGTTAGCAAAACCGTATCAATGCCAGGCTCTAAAGTTGGTCTGGCATCTCCACCCAGTCTATCAATTCCTGTCAATATCCTGAAAACTAGGCAAAAGTGAGGACTGCAGATGCTGGAGGTCAGAGCCAAGACTAGAGTGGTGCTGGAAAAGCACAGCAGGTCAGGAAGCATCCGAGGAACAGGAAAACCAGCATATCATTCGCGATTTTCCTGCTCCTCGGATGCTGCCTGACCTGCCGTGCTTTTCCAGCACCACACTCTAATCTTATCTAAAATCCTGGCAACGTCAGTCAAACCACTGCTTTGTCTTCAATACCCCACATAACACAGGTCTTGTTTATGTCATCCCTCGTCAAGCTAACTCATGGAAATACCATAACACTCTGATGCACAAACACGGCATTTTGCTCAAGGCTGATGTTAAACATTAGTGTCTAGAGTCGCTGCAGGGCTTTTGCCTGAAATGTCGATTTTCCTGCTCCTCGGATGCTGTCTGACCTGCTGTGCTTTTCCAGCACTACTCTAATCTAGAATCTGATTTCCAGTGTCTGCAGTCCTCACTTTTGCCTGATGTTAGACATTACTGAGAATGGGCAGGGACTTAAAGGGCAGGTTATCTCGCTGCAATTATGTAGGGGTTTGCTGAGAAAACATTTACTGCAGAGGGCGGCACGGTGGCACAGTGGTTAGCACTGCTGCCTCACAGCGCCGGAGACCCGGGTTCAATTCCCGCCTCAGGCGACTGACTGTGTGGAGTTTGCACATTCTCCCCGTGTCTGCGTGGGTTTCCCCCGGGTGCTCCGGTTTCCTCCCACAATCCAAAGATGTGCAGGTCAGGTGAATTGGCCATGCTAAATTGCCCGCAGTGTTAGGTAAGGGGTAAACGTAGGGCTATGGGTGGGTTGCGCTTCGGCGGGTCGGTGTGGACTTGTTGGGCCAAAGGGCCTGTTTCCACACTGTAATGTAATCTAAAAAGTACACTAGAACGAGGGGGCACAGCCTCAAAATAAGGAGGAGCAGATTTCGGACTGAGCTGAGGGGGAGCTTCTTCCCCTAAAAGGATTGTGAATCTGTGGAATTTCCTGCCCAGTGAAGCAGTTGAGGCTACCTTGTTGAATGTTTTTAAGGCACAGGTAGATAGATTTTTGAGCAGTAAAGGAATTAAAGGTAATGGTGAGAGGGTGTGTAAGTGGAACCGAGTCCGCGAAAAGATCTTATTGAATGGCGGAGCAGACTTGAAGGGCCAAATGACCTACTGCTGTTCCTAGCTCTTTTGTATTAGTTCACCTACTCAAGGAAGGATATCCAAGCCTCAGTAAGGAGTTTGTACTAGCGATTGCCTCGATCCATTCCTGGGCATGAGGGGGTTGTCCTATGAGGAGGGGTGGATTTGATGGGAGCCTGCATTCTCTGGAGTTGGAGGTCGCCTATTGAAGGAAAAGTCTGATCTGTCATGTTGCGGTTGTTGGTGAAGGTCACTTTTGGGGGAGCAGGTACGGTTCTGGTCTCCTCATTACAGGAAGGATGTTATTAAACTGGAAAAGGTGCAGGAAAGACTTACAAAGATGTCACCAGGGTTTCAGCTATAAGTTGAGGCTGGGACAATTTTTCCTGGAGCATAGAAAGCTGAAGGGGTGTCCTTAAAGAGGTTTATAAAATCATGAGAGGCATAGATAAAGTGAATAGACAAAGTTGTTTTTGTTTCTCAGGGTGGGGGAGTCCAAAACTAAAGGACATCGTTTTAAGGTGAGAAGAGAAAGGTTTTCAACACACCTAAGGGATGTGTTTTTCACACAAAGGGTGGTGTGTATGTGGAATGAGCTGCCAGAGGCAGGTGCAGTTTCAACATTTAAAAGACATTTGTACAGGTACATGAATAGGAAAAGTTTAGAGGGAGATGGGCTAAATGCAGGTCAAATGGGACTAGTTCAGTTGAAGAGATGCTTCGGCATGGATGGATTGAGTTGATAGGTCTGTTTCCATGCTGTATGACTCTATAGTTTAAAATTTATGATGGCTGCACATACTGGACCACAATCTTGGATTGGAGAAACCCTCTCTCTGTCTCTGTGGGACCATGCGGGGAAACATCAAGTCTGGCCATCCCAAGCTGAGGGTTGGGGTCGGTACGGTTTCCTCATGGGAATCATTGTCACGTACAACCCCACAGCTCTCCTCTCCCTCATTATACGGCCATCTTGTGCTGGTCATCTTTAGACCTGGTGTCCAATTCTGCCTGGGAACCTCCATCGGCGCAGGATAGGGTACGATAATGACTCAACAGATTAGGATGTTGGCACTGTATTGGCAAATTATGTGGCAGTGTGAGATCACCACCTAGCTCCTTTTACCCACCCCCAGTCGACAGATTGTCACCTCCTCCAGACCCTACTGTGTAGATTATAGCAATGCACTTATGCTGTACACTGCACAGGTTTCCTACTTCTGTGAAAAGAGATTCAGCCTGAGGTTCCTAATACATGTGGTTTATTATGCTCTGGGGACCTATTCTGAATCTTATCCTTCACTTTTATTCCTGGCTCCTCATTTTAAATCCTTTGAATGACAGGAGTTCTGTTCAACTAATGTGAAAACAGGCTGCAGCTTATTACCTGCTTAAATCACAGCTATTAAATTGGTGAGTGTGTGTTTTGCATCTTATAGCTTGTTTCTGTTATTTATGGCAGAGCAGCAGTTTACTAATCGTTGGGAGTTCGGAAACACCTTCAGTTTGTCCTTCAATTGAAGGAAGAAAAATCCCCAGGCTTCTCTTCAAATCCCAGCCATCTCTGATGTGGAAGGCTGAAGGGGTTGAGCAACCTTGTGCTCCTCTCGCCTTGGCGTTACTGTCTCACACCAGGTTGTTCAGATCAACAAACCGACCCCGGTTCCTGCTAACCTCACATCAGCCTCACATCAACACCTCTACTTCCTCAGGAGGCTAAGGACAATCGGAATGTCCACAAAGAGTCTCACCAATTTGTACAAGTGCACCACAGAAAGTATCCCAACTGAATGCACGGTATGGCACTGCTCTGCCCAGGACCCAACAGAGAGCTGTGAACACAGCCCAATCCATCACACAAACCAACCTTCCAGCCACTGACTCCATCTATCCTTTTCGCTCCCTCGGAAAGGCAGCTAACTTTATCAGAGACCCCTCCCACCCCGGTTATAATCTTTTCCAACCTCTTCCATCAGGCAGAAAACACAAAAGCTTAAACGTACGTACCAACAGGTTCAACAGTTCTCCCCCCACCATTGTGGGTGGACATCTCAAATTTTACATTTAGAATCTCTACCGTGTGAAAACAGGCCATTCGGCCCAACAGGTCCACACCAACCTTCCAAAGAGCTTCCCACCCAGACCTGTCCCCCTAACCTATCCCTGTAATCTTGCATTCCCCATGGCCAATCCACCTGATCTGCACATCTTTGGACTGTGGGAGGAAACCAGAGCACCCAGAGGAAACCCACACGGGGAGAATGTGCAAACTCCACACAGACAGACACCCGGGGGTGGAATCAAACCCAGGTCCCTGGTGTTGTGTGGCAGTAGTGCTAACCACTGAGCCACCGTGTCACTCAACTCAATATTGATTTTGTTCTTTGTGCATCTTCTCTGTCGCTGTAACATTGTATTCCTTGCTCTGTTCTATTAAGCTACTGCAATTTGTATGGTATGATCTGTCTGGACTGCACGTAATACAAAACTTTTCACTGTACCTAGGTACACGGGACACTAATAAATCAAATCAAATTAAAGTCAGCCTCTCTCTCTGTATGTCAGAATTCACATGTCGTATCTCAGAGCTGATTGTCCATCAACCTGAGTCTATCCAAAACACTGCTGCCTATGCATTCATCATCCCTTCCTTTCCTCACTGACCTGTGCTGGCTTCTCTTCCAGCGGCGCCTCAAATGTAAAGTTATTGAGTCTGTTTTCAAACGCCTTTGTTTACTTGCCTCTCCCTGTCTCCATGACCTCCGTTAGCCCTGAAGATCTTTGTGATTTCACCCCTCCTGATATTCTTGCTCAACCCTGGGTTTTTTTCATTCCATCATTGGTAGTTGCAAAATGGGGTCCAAATCTGCAGAATTCCTTTTCACCCACTCTTCATCCACTCTCCCTCTTTCAAATGTTGCTCAAAAACCTGACCCTCAGGCCAATATTTCAGTCTTATTATCTTCCAAGTGACTCAGCCAAATTTTATTTGAATGTTAATCCCTTGAAGTGCCTTGAGGCATTTGGCTGCGTTAAAGGCACTATATAAATGCAATTGTAGTGGAGGAGGTGTACTCTCCAGGTATGTATCAAAGTTCCCATGGCACCTATTGCAAAGAATGGGAATAGTCACTATCATTTAAAGGTAATCATTGATCTCACTACTCTCTATGGAAGGTTTTTGAGTGTAAATTCATAGATGTTGTTCCCAATTTTACAACAGTGACTGTTGTCCAAAATTAAACTGTGGTACAGTGCGAAAGGTTGCTTTGGAATCTTCTGAAGACTTGCAAAGTGCCAGCCAAATGCAAGCTTGATTTTAGCTCATTAGTGGTGACGGGCCTCAGGAAAGATACACGGATATTGGAGGCAGTCTGGAGAAAGCTCACCAGGCTGATCCCAGGTGTGGGGGCGGGGGAGGGGGGAGGAGGGCTGCCGTATGAAGAGAGGCTGAATAGGTTGGGCCTATACTCAATGGAATTTAGAAGACTGAGAGGTGACCTTATTGAAACATACAGAAGGCTTAGGGGGTAGATGGGGGAAGGTTATTTCCTCTTGTGGAAAAGTCCAGGACCAGAGGGTGCAATCTCAGAATAAAGAGTTCCACATTTAAGATGGAGAATCATAGAGTCAGAGAGCTATACGGGATGGAAACAGACCCTTCGGTCCAACTCATCTATGCTGACCAGATATCCTCAACTAATCTCGTCCCATTTGCCCTCAAAACTCTTTTAGTTGTACAGTCAGTTCCGCTATAACGTGGCATTTCCATTCTCATGCAATCCCGTGTTATTAAAAAATCAAGTAATAGCAGCACCATTTAAACTAATGGGGCTAGAATCACGTTATAATCAATACGCGATTTGAAGTTTGGCGCTTTGGAAACAGTGTCCCCAGTTCATTGATTGTGTTGTAGCAAATTCACAATAATGAAATAAGTGTCATAGCAGAACGACCTGTAATTGTACCAGCTTCCACCACTTCCTCTGGCAGCTCATTCCAAATATACACCACCCTCTGTGTGAAAACATTGCCCCTCAGGTCCCTTTTAAATGTTTCCCTTCTCACATTAATTCTATGCCCCCGAGTTTTGGATTCCCCTAACCCTGGGGAAAAAGATCTTGGCTATTCACCCGATCCATGACCCTCATGATTTTATAAACTTCTATAATAGAAAATAGGTGCAGGAGTAGGCCATTCGGCCCTTCGAGCCAGCACCACCATTCATTATGATCATGGCTGATCATCCACAATCGATATCCTGTTCCTGCCTTATTCCCGCCTCAGGCGACTGACTGTGTGGAGTTTGCACGTTCTCCCCGTGTCTGCGTGGGTTTCCTCCCGGTGCTCCGGTTTCTTCCCACAGTCCAAAGATGTGCAGGTCAGATGAATTGGCCATGCTAAATTGCCCATAGTGTTAGGTAAGGGGTCAATGTAGGGGTATGGGTGGGTTACGCATTGGCGGGTCGGTGTGGACTCGTTGGGCCAAAGGGCCTGTTTCCACACTGTAATGTAATGTAATGTAAAACCCTTGATTCCACTTTTTTAAGAGCTCTATCCATCTCTTTCTTGAAAGTATCCAGAGACTTGGCCTCCACAGCCTTCTGGGGCAGAGCATTCCATACACCCACCACTCTCTGGGTGAAGACGTTTCTCCTCAACTCTGTTCTAAATGAACTACCCCTTATTTTTAAGCTGTGTCCTCTGATTCAGGACTCACCCATCAGCAGAAACATGCTTCCTGCCTCCAGAGTGTCCAATTCTTTAATAATCTTATACGTCTCAATCAGATCCCCTGTCATCCTTCTAAACTCAAGTGTATACAAGCCCAGTCACTCCAATCTTTCAACATATGATCGTCCTCCCATTCCGGGAATTGACCTCGTGAACCTATACAAGAACACCTAGATCTCGTTATACTGCCCCTTTACCTAACTTGACTCCATTTAGGTAGTAATCTGCCTTCCTGTTCAGATCACCCTTTAGCCCTTAGGTGAGGAAGTGTTTCTCCTCTTAGAAGGTAATAAATCTGTAGAATTCTTAACCATAGAAGGCTGTCAAAGCTGGGTCATTAAGTCTATTCAAGGTTGAGATAGAGACATTTTTAATCAGTATGGGGAATCAAGGGTTATGGGGAAAAGGCAGGAAAATAGAGTTAAGACTTATCAGATCAGCCATGATCTCAATGAATGGTGAAGTGAACTCAATGGGTCAAATGGCCTGCTTTTGCTTTGATGCCCTATGGTCTTATTGGTCACCAATGGTGGTGTGTATTACTGCCAATTGTCCATGTTTTCTTATACACAGGTATTCTCTCAAAGGAAGGTCAAGGATAATACTGAGGAGAGAGAACAACATCAGACCCTCAACTGTGATCACCTAGGATCTGGAGATCCTTGGAAATGTGACCCCAAACAATCTCCCGCCTCCAGGGATATCTGGACTGAAACCAACCAAGACCCCAGAGTATAGACTCAACTCGGACTCTCTTGTGCTGTGGGCTTTCCAACACCAGGCCGCATTGGGATGTGACTAAGCAATATTCTGGACCAAGTGCCCAGGTCCCTGTCACACGAAGCTCCTTACTCCCTCCATTGGCACACGTCTTACTGAAAGCCAAAAGTCAGAAGTCGCTTCACCTGATTGAAGGAGCAGTGCTCCAAAAGCCTGTGATTTCAAATAAACCATGGCCGACGATAACCGGGCATCATGTGACTTCTGATTTTGTCCACCCCGTCCCAACACCGGCACCCTCACATGAAAGCAAAAAAGGAAATCATAAAGGGGAGCTACAAAGATGTAGTTTGACAGAATGTCCAGAGAGCTGTGCGATGGATTGTAAACAGTCTCTGTTCAAAATTCAATTTTCACACTGTGTGGCTGGTGGGTAACCTTTTAGTACAAAAAAAATCAATAAGATGTGAAGGAATCAGATTAGGACAATTTATCCTTTCAATTGCATTGTCTTCTCTCTTCATTCAGTAAGGGAAAAAAAATTGTATTTACACGGACATGAGCAGATGTAATTACAATACCGTTACCTCATCGCCTGCCTGAAGTCTGCATAAAGAAGCATTGCCAACGCACTGATATCATCTTCCTTCTATTTTCTGACTCATGCTCAGAGAAGATGTTGACTCTCCCTGTAGCTAACGGCTTGAGGCTGCAGTCAGGATTACAGGAGTGAATCCTGGAAATGTCTGGTGGCCCTTTATTTAGTGAAGCCTAATCATACCATCACAGCCACTGTGAGTTGCCCTTGGTGGCATGGGTGCAGGAGAGCTTGGATGAAGGCAAGAAGACCCTTGCTTTATAGTCTTTTTTTTAGATTCCCTACAGTGTGGAAATAGGCCCTTCAGCTCAACCAGTCCACACTGACCCGCCAAAGAGTAACCCATCCAGACCCATTTCCCTCTGACTAATGCACCTAACACTGAGGGACAATTTAGCATGGCCAATTCAGCTGACCTGCAAA
This sequence comes from Chiloscyllium plagiosum, assembly GCF_004010195.1. NCBI lineage: Eukaryota > Metazoa > Chordata > Chondrichthyes > Orectolobiformes > Hemiscylliidae > Chiloscyllium > Chiloscyllium plagiosum. The sequence goes on from NC_057719.1 coordinate 8,671,686, forward strand.
TCTTTGGACTGTGGGAGGAAACTAGAGCACCCAGAGGAAACCCACACAGACACGGGGAGAATGTGCAAACTCCACACAGACAGTCGTCCGAGGCTGGAATCAAACCTGGGACTCTGGTGCTGTGAGGCAGCAGTGCTAACCACTGAGCCACCGTGCCACCTCCATGGTCTTCATTCAGAAAGCCCAAGGTCAGAAGTCACACGTCACCAGGTTCTAGTCTCTAGTCCAACAGGTTTAGTTGAAATCACAAGCTTTCTGAGTGCTGCCCCTTCCTCAGGTGAAGTGGAGTGAATGCAACGGGGCAAACGGCCTACTTTTGATCCCACACCTTATGGTCTTACAGGTCACCGATGGTAGCATCTCTAATAGTCCATGATTTCTTACACAGAGGCACTTTCTCAAAGGAAGGTCAAGGCTGAGCAGAGAGAACAGCGTCTGACCCTAAGCTGAGATCACCTGAGTTCTGGACAGTCACATCATAGCCAGTCCAAATAAAATCAGAAGAACATCAAAAGTAGTAAACCAAATTCATGAGGACTGGTGAGAATGTGGAACTCAGTACCACAAGGAGTGGCTGAGACAATATTAGAGAGAGTTAAGGGGAAGCTCAATAAATATTTTGGGGAGAGAGGGATTGCAGCATTGATGATTTAGGATGGGTGGAGGCTAGCGTAGAGTATACATCGTAGTAGAGACCTGCTGGACTCAATGATCAGTTTCTGCACTGCATGTATTTTGTAACAAAGAGCTATACTTTCAGTTTCACAATGAGAATCGGTCTAGAAGTTTAGAAAATTTTATGAATTAGAGACATTACACAGGGAGATGGACATAGCTGAGAAGAAGGAACTGAGACTGATGGTTACTGCTGGGGAAACTTTAATGTCACCAACACAGGATGCACACTGGGATCCATATGAACATCCCGGTGGTGGGGTGGGGTTAACTGGAAACTGAGCTGAACTAGCCAGATAAATGCAGCAACTACAAGAACAGACCAGAGGCAATTAATTATGTAGCAAATGACTCACCTCCTGACTCTCCAAAGTGTATCTACCATCTACAAGGCACAAGTCAGGAGTGTGATGGAATACTCCCCACTTGCCTGGATGGGTGTAGCTTCAGCAACACTCAGGAAGTTTGATACCATCCAGGGGAAAGCAACCCACTTGATTAGCACCACATTCACAAACATCCATTCCCTCCACCACCGATGCTCAGTAGCAGCAGTGTGTACTATCTACAAGGTGCACTGCAGAAAGTCACCAAAGATCCTTAGGCTGCACTTTGCAAACCCACGTTCACCTAGAAGGACAAGGTGGGGCAGATACATGGGAACACCTCCACCTGCAAGCTCCCCTCCAAGCCACACACCAACTTGACTTGGAAATATGGCTCTGCCTTCCCTGTTCCTGGATCAACAGCCTGGAATTTCTTACCTATGGCATTGTGGGTCAGCTCACAGCACAAGGACTGCAGTGGTTCAAGAAGGCAGCACACCCCTACCTTCTCAAGGGCAACTTGGGACGGGCAATAAATGCTGGTCAGCCAGTGACACCCATGTCCTCTGGATGAATTTAAAGAAAGGAGTCAATGGGATCCATTTTGGGATCCACATTGGATCAGAGGGATCCACATTAGTTTACCAAAAGACAAATGCTATATTTAAGAAATGCTGGATAGGCTGGGAAATATTTCACTGGGATATTAGAAGTAGTTTATAAAATCATGAGGGGAATAGACAGGGTTAATGGTAGGTAACTTTTCGTCAGGATGGGGGGGATTTCAACACAAGGGGGGACATTTTTAAGTTGAGAGGAGAGAGATTTAAAAAAGACATGAGGGGCAAAGTTTTTACACATTAGTTGGTACGTGTATGGAATGAGCTGACAGAGGAAGTGGTGGAGGCTGGTACAATTGCAATATTTAAGAGGCATTTGGATGGGTATATGAATAGGAAGGGTTTGGAGGGATATGGGCCGGGTGCTGGCAGGTGGGACTAGATTGGGTTGGGACATCTGGTCGGCATGGACGGGTTGGACCGAAGGGTCTGTTTCTGTGCTGTACATCTCTATGACTCTATGACTCTATGGTTGATGCGTGGAATGAACTGCCTGGGATAGTGGTGGATGTGGGCACAGTTACAGCATTTCAAAGACATTTGGATAAATACATGAATAGGAAAGGTTTGGAGGGATATGGGCCAAGTGCAGTCAGGTGGGACTAGTTTAGTTTGGGATTATGTTTTGTATGGACTATTGTCTGTCTCTGTGCTGTATGTCTCTGTGACTGCGAACCCTGTGATAAAGGGATTCGGGTGTTCATGTACAAAAATCACAAAGCGAGTAGACAGATGCAAAAATTAATCAAAAAAGACTCATGAAGTGTTTGCTTTTATCACAGGTTGATTGTAATGCAAAAGTGAGAACATTATGCTTGACTGAAAGTACAAAAAGGAACATTTGCATTTATATAGCATCTTTGACAACCACCTCAAATAAAGCCAATAACGTATTTTTGAAGGAAACACAGCAGGAAACTTGTACACAGCAAACTCCCTCAAACAACAATGTGCTAAAGATCAAATAATGTGGGGCTTTTGTTTGCCATTGATGGATAAGTATTGGTCAGGACATAAGGGATTATTTAAAGCATCATGTGATATTTAGATTAGATTTAGATTAGATTAGATTAGATTAGATTACAGAGTGGAAACAGGCCCTTCGGCCCAACAAGTCCACACCGACCCGCCGAAGCGAAACCCACCCATACCCCTACATTTACCCCTTACCTAACACTACGGGCAATTTAGCATGGCCAATTCACCTGACCTGCACATCTTTGTGACTGTGGGAGGAAACCGGAGCACCCGGAGGAAACCCACGCATACACGGGGAGAACGTGCAAACTCCACACAGTCAGTCGCCTGAGGCGGGAATTGAACAGCAGTGCTAACCACTGTGCCACCGTGCCGCCCACTAATTTATATCCACCTGAGCTGGCAGATGGGTCCCAGTTTAACGTTTCGTCAACACGTTGTTAGGTATAGGTCTTGGGGTTAAAAGCATCAAAGGGTACGGGGAGAAAGTGAGAACAAGATACTGAATTGGATGGTCAGCCATGATCATGTTGAATGGTGGAGCAGGCTCGAAGGGCTGATTGGCCTATTCCTGCTCCTAATTTCTATGTTTCATTGCAATACTACCATCAGTGTGGATGTTCCTCAGTACTGGAATAATGTTCTGGATGCAGGTTTGCTCACTGAGCTGGAAGGTTCATGTTCAGATGTTTCGTCACCACACTAGGTAACATCTTCATCCGGAGGCCCACTGAAGATGTTACCTAGTATGGTGACGAAACGTCTGAACATGAACCTTCCAGCTCAGCAAGCAAACCTATATCCAGAACCTCAACCTGAGCTACAAATCTTCTCAAAACTTGCTAACTGGAATCATGTGTCAATTTTGATTTCATGCTCAAACCTTGGGGTGGAACTGGAAACCAAAATCTTTTTACTCCGTTGTATCGACCCTTGGTCGGACCCTATGTGAACCACTTCCTTCTCTGTGGGCCACTGAACCTCAGCAATGACATCTTTATCTTGGAGAGGACACAGGGCAGATTTGATACAGAATTGTAACAGGGCTCACAGAAGGTCAGGTTGCGGGCTGATCATTAAAACAATAAAGGCATCAGTTAGGATGGATGCAGAGATTTATTTTCTGATAAGGGAATTCAGAACAAATAGTTACAATCTTAAATTAGAGATAGCATTTAAGAATGAAATTGAAAAGCACCACTTTATACAAAGTAGTTGATAGATAAATAGATGGACAGATAGAGACAGATATAGATAGATAGATAAATAGATAGACAGATAGATAGATTGATTGATTGATAGAAAGACAGATAAATAGATAGAAAGATAGATAGGTAGATAGATAGATAGACAGACAGATATAGATAGATAAATAAATAGATAGACAGATAGATAGATAGATAGATAGATAGACAGACAAATAGATATAAGATAGATAAGTAAATAGATAGACAGATAGATAGATAGATAGACAGACAGACAGACAGACAGATAGACAGACAGACAGACAAACAGATAGACAGACAAATAGACAGATAGACAACAGGCTTGTTGAAAATTCATGGCAGCGACATTGCAACTATCATAAAATTTCCAAAAAAAATTGGTGTCATAGTATGGACAATCATTAAAATTTTTAAAAATGTCTCAGGTAGTAAAGGATTGCACAGTTATGAATATTTAAATTACAAACTTGCCAAATGCAAGTTTCCTTATTTCCAGGAACAGAAATGAAATGTGTTTAACACATTTTGTGTTCAAGTCCTTTTGTCAAATGTCATCTGGTTAAGATTATTGAATACTCAGTTGTTTGTATACTACTCAGGAGTTTTATAAAATAGGGGATTGGGTCATGTTGTAGTTGATTCTTATTTGTGGATGAAGTGATATAACACCTTGACTTCATTTAGCCAGCACAAAGAATTATTCAAAGAATTGGTCCATCAATTGGTCCAACAATTCCCAATTCAGAAGAAACCTCCTGGTCCAGAGAGTGGTGTAAATATGGTACTCATTAACACAAGGAGGTCACGTTGCGACTGTACAGGACACTGGTGAGGCAACTTTTGGAATACTGTGTTCAATCCTGGTCTCCCTGCTATAGGAAGGATGTTATGAAACTTGAAAGGGTTCAGAAGAGATTTACAAGGATATTGCCAGGGTTGGAGGGCTTGAGACAAAGGGAGAGGCTGAATAGGCTGAGGCTATTTCCCCTGGAACATCAGAGGCTGAGAGGTGACCTAAATAAGTTTGTAAAATCATGAGGGACATGGATAGGGTGAATAGCCAAGGTTTTTTTCCCAAGGCAGGGGAATCCATTACTAGAGGGCATAGGTTTAAGGTGAGAGGGGAAAGATTTATCAGGGAGGCAACTTTTTCATGCACAGGGTTTGTGTGCATGGATTGAACAGCCAGTGGATGTGGTGGAGGCTGGTATAATTACAACATTTAAAATGATGGATATATGATTTGGAAGGGTTTAGAGGAATATGGGCCAAATGCTGGCAAATGGGAGTAGATTAATTTAGGATATCTGATTGGTGTGAATGAGTTGGATTGAAGGGTATGTTTTTGTGCTATGACTCTATGAGTGGCTAAGGTAGTTTAAGGAGTAAAAGCAATACAATAAGAAGAAAGAGATAGCAGAGCTGGATAAGGTGCTATTTTACAGCGTAGATGGTAGCCATGCACTCCATCCAGCCTGTGTTGGGTTTTGAAAGTGGTGCCCAGTTAGCTGAGCATCCCTGCTTTATCTCTACAACCCTGGCAATTTATGTTTTTCAAATAAATGATAAATTTCCTTTTGAAAGTTACCAAGGAAATTGATTTTCACAACCCTTTTGGATAACACTTCCCAGATCCTAGCAATCCTCTGTGTGAAATAATTTCTCACATTTCCGCTCAAGTTCTTTGCCCAATTATTTTAAATCTAGGGGCTCACCTTTTTGATTCACCTGCCAGTGGAAATAGTTTCTCTGTATTTGTTCTGTCAGAACCTTAACCACAAACTGAATGCCTCAACTCAATTACCTTCCTGATCAAAGAGATGAAATCCCAACTGCTCCAAGTCACATAACTAAGTCTCTAGCCATTGGGATCATTCTGATGAACTACAATGACATTGTCCCCCAAGCGTGATGCTGATGAGGGACTGTACATAATACTGTAACTCAGGCTGAACTAGACACCTGTAGATGTTTAACAATGGTCTTCACCCTGAAAACTCAATGATGTTGTACATGAAAGCATCTTATCTTAACACCTTGTCCTGCCAACTTCAGTGATGAGTGAAAATGCTCCTTGAAGTATATCTGCTCTTGCAGGTCAAACTAATACCACATTAAAAAAAACAGTCAAGCTTAAAAACTAAACATCATTATCCACCTCATCTTGTTTACTTTAAACCCATGCTGTTAGCATAACTCTGCATCGCAAACCAGCCAACTGAGCTAACCATGAAGGATTCTCCTTCTGAACCTCTCCCCTCACCCAAGGCACAGTGACTGTCAGGTTAAACCATCACCAGTCATCTCTCTCTCTCTCTCTCTCTCTCTCTCTCATGAGAGACCAGTCCTCTGGTCTGGGAGGACAGTGATGACTTTACCTTTATATTCAGTTCGAGAACATTCATAGAAACCCTACAGTGTGGAAGCAGGTCTCTCAGCCCTTTGAGTCCACACCAACTCTCTGAAGAGCATCCCATCCAGAACCGCTATGTATCCCTGTAACCTTGCATTTCCCCATGGTTAACCCACCTAGCCTGCACATCCCTGGACTCTGTAGCATAGCCAACCCACCCTAGCCTGTACACATTTGGATGACAGGAGGAAACTGGAGCACCCGGAGAAAACCCACACAGACACAGGGAGAACATATAAACACCACACAGACAGCCACCCAGGGGTGGAATCGAACCAGGATCCCTGGTGTTGTGAGGCAGTAGTGTTAACCACTAAGCCACTGTGCATTTTTAAATGTTACTTAATCTTCTTTCCTGGTCAATCAGACTAAGCATTTACGTTATGTGAACCCATCCTATTGATCCTCCCAGAGGATGGTTCTTCACACCTATTCACATTAAACTGCAGCTGCCACACCTCTGCCCATTTCACCAGACTGCCACCATTCCCCCTTAAAGTCTGTTACTGTGCTCTTCTCTATTTAATGTGTTGCCAACCTCATCCCTGAGCCAGGAGGACTGACTTGGGTGGATTGGCCATGCTAATTTACCCATAGCAGCTAGGAATGTGCAGGCTAGGTAGGTTAGCCATGGGGAGTGCAAGGTTACAGACTTAGGGAAAGGGACATAGGTTAGATGCTCTTCAGAGGGTTGGTATGGACTTGATCAACCAGAATGGCATGTTTCCGTGCTTGTATGATCCCACGAACGGGTTCAAATCCATCTGCTCCACAAGTATGTCATAATGGACCTGACCCGGTTGGTTGAACATACCCCACTCCTTACTAGAATGTGAGGCCCGCGGGTGGCATGGTGTCTCACAGTTTGTAGAATGTGAGCTCCAAAGCAGCCATGGCTAATGCCTCCTCTCCTCTGCTCTCAAAGGTCCCCTCATCACCCCAGCACCCACCAACGCCCCACCTCCAACCTCCAACCTCCAAATGGGGTCCCAGTTTGTTTTAGTCTGGAGATAAATGTCAGCCAGAAAACACTGGAGAAGTTCCTGTGCTGGTTTCTGCAAGAACACCGAGGGAGCTCTCACTTCTCCAGCAGTCGGCAGGGGGTGATCTCAGCGAAATGCTTCATCCCTGTTGCCACAGAGCTGCCTTGGCAAAAAGCAGCCTAGCTCATTGCTCAGGCCTCTCAATCAGATACAAACCCACAACCTTCTCATGGAGTGGTGACAGAACTACCAACTGAGTCACTGCCGACACATACCACAATGGTGTTTGGCTGGGAGACTACCACCCTCATGGAACCGCTCTGTGAATTCTCTCCTTTTCCAGAATTGTCAAGTCCCTGGGCCTCTCTCATAAGATCCTTAGCAATAGGAGCAGGAACAGGCCATTTGGCCCATTCAGCCTGTTCTGCCATTCAACTACTGGCCACAATGAAGCGTTATCCAGGAAAAAGCATCACTATCCTGTAGATAAGAATTTAAAGATGTTCAAGAGAATTCATTTATTATTGAATGCCAAGATCATGGCTGATGTTATATCGCAACTCCACACTCTCCTTATATTTCATAACTCCCAAAGATCTGTTGACCTCTGTCTTGGATATATTACTGAACAGGAGTAGGTTATTCAGATGGAGAGTGTGGTGGTGCTGGAAAAACACAGCAACTCAGGCAGCATCCAAAGAGCAGGAGAATTGCCATTTAGGAGGAGTTTCGGGCATAAGCCCTTCATCAGGAATGAGGCTTGAGGGCCAGGGGTTGAGAGATAAATGGGAGGGAGGTGGGGATAGGGGGGGAAGGTAGCTGGGAACATTATAGGTAGATGAAGGTGGGGGAGAAGGTGATAGGTTAGAGAGGAGGATGGAGCAGATGGATAGGAAAGGTGATGGACAGGTCAGGAGGGCAGTGCCAAGTTGGAGGCTTGGGGCTGGGACCTTCTAACCTGTCTCTTGAACCTGTGACTGCCTGCCTGAGAGGGAGAATGCTGCAAGTGAGCCACAGTTACTGTCCACTTGAAGGGCAGGAGGTGAACATAAAGGTAAGCTCACCATTATCCTCCTGGACTTTAGAGCTGCTCTTTCATTACAGAGACGACGGGTGGGTCACCATGCCTCAGGGTAACCTGAGGATCACCATGCCTCAGGGTAACCTGAGGGTCACCATGCCTCAGGCGAGGGGAGAGGTTGAGAAGGACAGTCCTTCATGGTAACCTCAGCCTGCTAAGGGTGGCATGGTGGCTCAGTGGGTGGCACTGCTGCCTCACAGCACCAGGGATCTGGGTTTAATTCCACTCTCAGGTGACTGTCTGTGTGGAGTTTGCACATTTTTCCTGTGTTCACGTAGGTTTCCTCTGGGTGCTCTGGTTTCTTCCCACAGTCCAAACATGTGCAGGTTAGGATGGATTGGCCATGTTAAGTCGCTCATAGTAAAAAGGGATGTGTATGCGAGGTGCATTAGATGCAGGGTTACAGGGGTAGGGTAGAGAGTTGGGGATGGGTTTGGGCAGGATAATCTTCAAAGGGTGGGTGTGAACTTGATGGGCTGAATGGCCTGTTTCCACTGTAGGGATTCTATGACGTAACTATACTGGAATTGAACCCATGCTGTTGGCATCACTCTGTACTGCTGACCAGTTGGCTGGTGTGCAAGGTAGGGTTAACACCCACACTGTGGGATCAATTCCTGCAACCAGCTGAGGTTACCATGAGGGATTCTCCTTGTCAACCTCTCTCCCTTGCCTGAGAGGCTGCTGCTTTATACGCACATGTTGGCACATTGCCCCATGCAGTGTACATCCTGAAATTAAATTACGAGCTATCATTGCCATTTTCCCATTGTCACCACCTGTGAAAATAACCGTATCAGAAACCAAGCTGGTCTGGGCCCAAAAGCACACCTGTACATTATATATATATATATTTATATATAGGACGCATCTCAAGGACACAGCTCGCACTGCTCCAAGCGACATTGATAAATGTTCGCCTCTTCCCTTTCAGGTGGCACTTGGTCCCCTTGCTGCCTTTTCTAACATGTTGCTGTCTGTTTCCAGCATTGTTTTAAAATGAAGAGAAACATCTCAGGACATCCTGCACGGGAAATTAAAATTCAGCAGAGGCACTTTGGGCTGAGAGCTCTGCTGCGTGAGAACAAGGGCTACTAATAACAGCTGCTTAATTTCAGCTTGCTAGCTTGGCAGCTCTCTTTCTCCCCGCAGCTACCGGGCTGGGCTGTGAACAAATCTGAGTCAAACTACTGGTCACAATGAAGGGCTATCCAGGTAAAAGCATCATTATCCCTGAAAAGGATTTCAAGATGTTGGAAAGAGTTCATTTATTATTGAATGCCAAAAAACAGTTCACAGAAGGCCAACTATAAGCACAGAAACTAGTAACAGGAGTCGGCCATTCGGCCCTTCAAGCCTGGCAGAAAGTGAGCACTGCGGATGTTGGAAATCAGAGTCAAAAAGTGTGGTGCCGGAAAAGCACAGCAGGTCAGGCAGCATCCGAGGAACAGGAGAATCGATGTGTCGAGCATAAGCCCTTCATCAGGAATGTTAAACCTGACATTCATCAGGCCCGTCAAGCCTGCTTCACCATTCAATAGGATCGTCAATGATCCTCTGTCTCAGTGTCACACTCCTGATTTCTCCCTAAACTCTTTATGCCTTTAAAATCCAACAAAATTATCTATCACTTCCCTCGCCACACATCTGACAAATGAAGGCTGGTCTCGTAGAATCATACAGTATAGAAGAGGCCCTGCAGCTCATCGCGTCTCTACTGTCAAAGATGCACCACTACCTGCACCAGTCCCACTTTCCCACACTGTCTTGTTCGCAGCAACTGGGATTCACTGATGAGGAAAGACACATAGATTTAGTTACATGTCATGCTTCAAGTGAGCTGGTATCTGAGAGCTTCATACCTCAGATTACAGATGAGAACAAATCTTGGAATCCCCACAGCGTGGAAGCAGGCCATTCAGCCCACTGAGTCCATACCAATCTTTTAAAGAGCATCCCACCCAGACCCATCTGCCCCACCCTATCCCTGCATTTCCCAAGGTCAATCTACCTAGCCTGCACATCCCTGGATCCTAGGGGCGATTAGCATGGTCAATTGGGACACACACACACACACACACACACACACACACACACACACACAACACACACACACACACACACACACACACACACACACACACACACACCCCACATACTGTGACCCTCAAAGTGAAAATCTCTAAGAATATGAGAGAGACGGCCTTCAGGAGAAATCAAGAGATCACAACACCTCCTGATGATTATGTTTCCTCAAGTCGCAAATTTTCTGGGTGGCACTGTGGCTCAGTGGTTAGCACTGATGCCTCACAGCACCAGGGACACAGGTTTGATTCCAGCCTTGGGTAACTGTCCGTGTGGAGTTCTCCCATTCTCTCTCTGTCTGCGTGGGTTTCCTCCCACAGCCTGAAGATGTGCAGGTTAAGTGAACTGGCCATGCTAAATTGCCCATAGTGTTCAGGGATGTGCAGGTTAGGTGCATTGGTCAGGGCTAAATATAGGGCAAGGAAATGGGTATGGGTGGGTTGCTGTTCAAGGATCAGTGTGGACTTGTTGGGCCAAAGGGCCTGTTTCCACACTGTCGGGATTCTATGATTCTTTCTGATTTTAACAAAGGAGGAATGTAGTTACAATGAAATGATCTAGTTACAATGAAGGGATCATCTCCATATGTAAGAAATTAATTACGTACCTTCAAAAAAAATGAGAAAATGCAATTTGATTTCTCTAGCAGTGTTTCGATGGGCAGGCTCAGGGTGTGAACTTTCTGTGTGCAAATTGGCTTTCTTGTATTCCAACATTGACTACTCTTAAAAAACACAAAATGACTTGATTGGTTTCAAAGCGCTTTGGGACAGCTTGACATTGTGAAAGTTGCTTGAGAAAACGAAAGTTTTTTTTGTGCATTTTTGTTTACTTTTTGACATTCAGAAGCTGACAAAAGACAATGCCTTCGTTCCGTAATGCAAAGGAAAATTTGTAACTGTGTGAGTGTGTGTTTGTATAAAAGGAAAATGTTCCTCAAGAGAACAGTCAGTCCTTTCAGCATGACATTCAAAAGACATTCAGGCTGAAGACAGGAGGAAGCAGAGCATTAGAATAGAGAGAGTGAGGGTTATTTTTGCAGCGAAACCTGCAGCTTTTCTTGATGGGATGTACAATCAGGGAAGCCTCCAAAGCACCCTTGTCAAAGCACATTGATTCATGGGCCATTTACTTTAATATCTCAGGACAAAATCATATGGACAAAACAAAAACAAGCCTTATCTTCCCATTTCGCACTGTTGTCTTTTATCTGTGCATTAAGCCTACAACAGACAGTGAAAGCTCTGCAGATTGCGAGGGAAATAACTGAGGTGAATGCATGTCTGATTTTGTTCATGATAGAAGTAATTGTATGTAATTTGTAAGATACAAGATTATTTATCCCATAACAAGAGGCAGATACACACACACACAGACTCAAACTTTCTTACACATTCACACATCCACAGACTCCCTCTCACACACTAACACATATTCAAAAATAAACTCTATCTCTTTCACACATACATATACATTCAAACACACACTCTCACATGAACACATTCACACTGTCATTCTCTCATGTACACACTTTCACAAATAATCTCTCAAACACAGAAACATACACACACATTCACACATGCAGATTCGCGCACACAATCTTGCAAACACACAGGGCCATTCTCTCTCTCTCTCACACACACACACACACACCCCGCCTGTGTTTGCCCTGTTGAAATTAACAGAGATCTGCAAATAACAGAGCACAATGTATTGGGGAAATGTACCAACATCGCTCACCTACTTTTCAATTTTACATACTTAATAGAGTCAACAATGAGACATAACCTCCTCTCTGTCTCTCCAACTGCAATTCCACAGGGTAGGATTGCATTAATATCTGGCCCCCAACATCTCAAACATCAAGTGACAGAGGAAGCAAGAGATTATAGATAAAAACATGTTGCTGCTCTTTCTGAACTTAAACCAATACATGTTAGCAGTTGGTAGATATACCTCGACAGTGGCTTGTTTAACCTCAAATGAGTCTGAGCTCTTTCATTCACAAATTGTCAGCATCACCTTCACGGGGCCAGTCATTTTGTTTCTACTCTGGTTTTCTTCTCATTTTTCTCAATGTTAACAACCTGTCTGAAATGCCATCCTCCTCTTCTGTTTTCACTCTCAACTTCTCCTTCAATTGTTGCTGGGACAAGGCTGTCGCAGAGCCAGAGAGTCAGACAGTACAAAAGAGGCCCTTTGGCCAATCGAGTTAGAGACGACTGGTGGTGGTTTAATCTGAGAGTCACCAAGGAATGAATGAATGAATGATTTATGAATGAATGATTTGTTACCATGTGTATTTTACAGTGAAATGCAATAAAATACATTGAAAAACTTTCATTTGTTGCCATAATCCGGCACTATTTTAGATTAGATTACTTACAGTGTGGAAACAGGCCCTTCGATCCAACAAGCCCACACCGACCCTCCGAAGAGCAACCCACCCAGAACCATTCCCCTGTATTTACCCCTTCACCTAACACTATGGGAAGTTTAGCATGGCCAATTCACCTAACCTGCACATTTTTGGACTGTGGGAGGAAACCAGAGCATCCGGAGGAAACCCAAGCAGACACGGGGAGAATGTGCAAACTCCACACAGACAGTTGCCTGAGGTGGGAATTGAACCTGGGTCTCTGGCATTGTGAGGCAGTAGTGCTAACCACTGTGCCACCGTGCTGCCTGTTTTGATAGTTTAAAAATAAGAGAAAGTGAAAAAGTAAAGTTTGAAGAGAAGTCCACCTGCGTACAAGCTCAGAGCCAACTCGTGTCAAAATTGCCAATCCTCAGGCGCCATCTTTCCCCGCTTATGAGGAGCGAGGTTGAGAAGGCAAGGCCTTCATGGTAACCTTAGCTGGTGCAGGAATTGAACCCATACTACGGGCATCATGGTGCATTGCAAACCAGCTGGTCAGCCAACTGAGCTAACCAACACCCAAAAACCACTGTTGTTTCAGCACAGAGGGAGGCCATTCAGCCCAACATGCCTATACTGGTCTTAGGTTCCAATGTCAGGAGTTGACTACCTCTTCTCTGTCTCCACACTGCAATCATTTTGATTTCTAAATTCTACACTTGACCTACATCACTCATTGGTCTTCCTATCTATCCAGCAGATTCACAGTTCCTTCCGTCATACCCGGGTTTCAAAATTTGGTTGCCCTGCTCTCATTCTTTTTCTTCAAAGTCTGACTCTTGCATCTAGAGAGTGCAACATTGGCTGCACCAGATGCTTTGTCAGGTCCCTGCAGGTACGGTCGGACTCCCTGATTTTACTCCTGCCACCAGCCATTCTTCTTGGCGGAGCTAATCTCATCTGATCTTCATTCTTTGATGTTACTTTGATGTTCATCACCGAGCCAAGGTGTGTGAGCCATGCACTGCCTCCATCTCTGTGTGTCACAGCTCAATACAGGGATTTTCAGGTGAATTGGAAAACATTTTGCAATAATAAGTTAAGAAGTCTCGCTTGTGACTACAATGCATGTTAGAGAGAGATCTCAACTTGCTTTCATAGCAGAGTGATACCACACAGTAAAGGGCTATTTGGCACATTGTGTCTGTACTAACTCTTTGGTAGAGATCTGTCCAATTTATCCCACTCATTTCTCTTTCCCTGCAACAATCTAAAAATCTTGCCCTTTAAGATTTAACTTTTCCACTCCCACAACCCCTCTTACTGAGGTGATTGTTTAACTGGTTACTCATCCAGATGGCTCTGCAGCCTGCTATTCAGCTATTAGGGCATCACATCTGATCACAGCCTTGCTTCTACTCAATATCCATAGGCACACTATTCTCACAGAATCCCTACTGGGTGGGAATAGGCCATTCGGCCCATTGAGTCCACACCGAAGAATATAATCCCTGTTGACCTGCATTTCTCGTGGCCAATCTAACTAGCCTGCATATTGCTGGACACTGTGGACAATTTAGCATGGCCAATCCACCTTAACTTATACAGCTTTGGACTGTGGGAGGAAACCAGAGCACCTGGAGGAAAGCCACACAGACTGTCACCCGAGGAGTGGAATCGAACCTGGGTCCCTAGCACCGTGAGGCAGAAGTGCTAATCACTGAGCCAAAATGCCAACTCAGCATTCTGATTTCAGCTAATTTTAATGCTGGATCCTTAAGTAAAATCTAGCTTGTTCAGTCCGATATGTTTTTTATTACCGTGAGCATGCTGACAGAGGCTGCTGGTGTACTTTTGACATAAATAATCCCACATGTATTAAACAAGGAAAGGAAATGGAACATAAACTATGTATCCGAGACAAAAATTGGAAAAATTTCATAAGACATCAGAGAAAGAATCAAACTCACACCATTCCTTTTATCACCAGCAAGGTCGTTAGAAACATGAAAATTTCACAAGGAATCACCATTATCTCCAGACTAAAGTTTCCCACTGAGGCCTGTGTAGCTGCAACCAGTTTCAATGTGTCCAATTTTCATGCACTCACTAAATGAAATTTTCCTCCCTCCCCAAGATCCTTAAAACAAATTTCAAACTAAACTCACAATCACTTTATCTTCAAAACAATTACTTAAGTTCTGGAGTCTCTGTGTCCAGCATCTTTCCTGCTAGATTTCCAACTAGAGAGTGTAACATCCAGCCTCCACTCTCTAGCACAGCCATGCACAAACTGACTGACTTTCTAGATTGTTCTGTCCCTCTGTGCTGCTGAACCCCGAAGCAAGAACAGCGTTTGTTTTCAATATCTTTTTAAATGCACTGAACCGTTCACCCTCAGTGTTCAAAAACTCATTAAAATGCATACAAACAGTACAGACTGCCACCTCCCTGTCACCTTGTTCATAAATGACACTATAAAAATGACTAACCATGTGTTCCCTTCTTAACACAGAAATGTTGAGGTAGAGATTAAATTTAGTTATACCTTGTTCTTAACAACACACTGATGCACATGTACCATAAAGCCATGTGCGTACGCACTTCCCAACACTGACCACTGCGCAGATGCCTCAACTCTTTATCACACATCTGAATGACTTACACAAAGAGACAGAGAACAAAGTCTTTCAGTATTTTTACAGATGATACAATGTAAGGTAGGAATGAAAATGATTTTGGTGTGAATACAGGAGGTAATGCTTAGTACGTTTACAGATGAGACCAAAATTGGAGGTGTAGTGGACAGCGAAGAAGGTTACCTTAGTACAACGGGATCTTGATCAGATGGGCTGATGGGCTGAGGAGTAGTAGATGGAGTTTAATTTAGATAAATGTGATGTGCTGCATTTTGGAAAGGCAAATCAAGACAGGACTTATCCACATTATCCACGTTTCCTTAGATAAGCATATGGATGATTTTGGGATAGTGTAGGGGAATGAGCTGGGAATAGTTCACAGGTCGGCGCAACATCGAGGGCTGAAGGGCCTGTTCTGCACTGTATTGTTCTATGTTCTATGTTATAATAAAGTCCTGGGGAGTGTTGCCAAACAAAGCGATCTTGGGATAGAGGCTTATAGTTCCTCAAAAGTGGAATCACAGGTGGAGAGGGTGGTGAAGAACGTGTTTGGTATGCTTACCTTTATTGGTCAGTGCTTTGAGTGTAGAAGTTCGGAGGTCTTGCTGTGCCTGTAGAGGACATTGGTTCGGCCAGTTTTAGAATACTGCATACAATTCTGGTCTCCCCAATACAGGAAGATTGTTGTGAAACTTGAATGGGTTCAGAGAAGGCTGGGTCTGTTTTTCTTGGAGTGTCAGAGGCTGAGGGGTGACCTTATGAAGGTTTATAAAATCATGAGGGGCACGGATAGAAGAAAGAGACAAGGTCTTTCTCCCAGGGTAGATGAGTCCAGAACCAGAGGGCATGTGTTTAAGGTGAGAGGGAAAAGATTTAAAAGGGACCTAAGAGGCAACCTTTTTCATGCAGAGAGTGATGTGAGCATGGAATGAACTGCCAGAGGAAATGGTGGAGGCTGGTACAATTACAACATTTAAAAGGCATCTGGATGGGCACTTGAATAGGAAGGTTTTAGAAGGATATGGGCCGGGTGCTGGCAAATTTAGGATATCTGGTCGGCAGGGATGAGTTGGACTGAAGGGTCTGTTTCCACGCTGCACAGCTCTATGACTCTATGTAAGTGGTGATGAGGACATAGAGAAATTGTAAAGAGATATAGATTGTTAATGAAATGGACAAGGTGGCTGATGCAATATAATGTGGGGAAATGTGAGAAATTTCACATTGGTGATAAGGTGATACAAGCAGTATATTTTTAAACAAGTGTCACACATGTAACATTCATCTTCAGCAGCATATGGGTATGCTTGTACAGGGAAAATAGAAAGCTAGCTTGCATGTACAGCAAGCAAGTAGAAAAAAAACAAGATGGCCTTTACTCTAAGGGAACTAGTGTACAAAAATAAATAAGTCTTACTACCCCAGAGTTTTGGCAAAACCCAAACCATTGTTATTGAAACACAAAAGATCTTAAAAGAATTTGATAGTACAGATGCTGAAAAGGTGTTCTCCCTGATGGGAAAGAGTAGAATTTGGGGGCACAGTTTGGAATTAAGGTATTATCTGAGTCACCACTGCTAGTATCATGTTGGATTTGCCATCTCAACCAGTGGGTGCACTGGGTAAGGGTTCATTGAGGTAGATTGCTGTCATCAATCCTCCTCTGTCTTTACTTTCTGTTAGGCCGACCCCATAATTGGTGGTTGAGAATATGCCACTTCAGGATATCAACATCTTAGATAACAAGGGTGATTATTGTGTGATAGCAATAAGTCCAACTCCAGGCATATAGTCGATAGCTTCAAGTTCCTAACAGTAAATATCGCCAACAATCTGTCCTGGTCCATCCAAGTTGACACTACAGTCAAGAAAGCACACTAACTTTCTCAGGAGGCGAAGGAAATTCAGCATGTCCACAATGACTCTGACCAATGTTTATAGGTGCACCACAGAAGGCATCCTATCCAGATGCTTCACAGCTTTGTATGGCAACTGCTCTGCCCAAGACCGCAAGAAATTACAGAGAGTTGTAAACACAGCCCAGTCTATCACACAAACCAGCCTTCCATACACTGACTCCATCTATGCTTCGCACTGTCTTGGGAAACAACCAACATCATTAAAGATCACTCGCAACCCGATTATACTCTCTTCCAACCTCTTCCATCGGGCAGAAGTTACAAAAGTTTGAAAACACGTACCAACAGATTTAAGAACTTCGTCCCCACTGTTATCAGACTGATGAACAGACCACTTGTATATTAGAGTTCATCTTTCTCTGCACCTTCTCTATATTCTGCATTCTGTTCTATTACCCAGATGTACTTTTGTAGGATATGATTTGTTTGGATCATATGCAAAACAATACTTTTCACTGTATCTCAATCAAACCAAGTCAAATCAAATGATGAGGACCTTAGGGAGCTGCTGCAGATACATCTGCTCCTTCTGAAAGCCAGAGTTAAACCCTTTATCTCTATCCATAAGTGTTTGAAACATCAACAGAATGTGTTGAGCCAATGTAATATGAATGATAACCACTTCAGAGCCAAAATTTTAATCAACAGGTCTCCTATTTGAGAGAGAATCATGGAATCATAGAATCTCTACAGCATGGAAACAGACCCTTAGGCCCAATAAGTTCACACCGGCCCTCCGAAGAGTATCCCACGCAGACCCATTCCCCTACCCTATTACTATACATTTACCCCGACTGCTCTAATGCAACGAGGGGCAGGTCGGTTTCCAAGAGATCAATTGTGTTAGGGGATTCTGTAGTCAGAGGTACAGACAGACATTTCTGTAGCCAGCAGAGAAAAAGAAGAATGGTGTGTTGTTTCCCTGGTGCCAGGATCAAGGATGTCTCAGAGAGGGTGCAGAATGTTCTCACGGGGGGAGAGGGGCCAGCAGGAGGTCATTGTACACATTGGAACCAACGGCTTTGGAAGGGAAAAGGTCGAGACTCTGAAGGGAGATTACAGAGAGTTAAGCAGAAATTTAAAAAGGAGGTCCTCAAGGGTAGTAATATCTGGATTACTCCAAGTGCTATGAGCTAGTGAGGGCAGGAATAGGAGGATAGAGCAGTTGAATGCATGGCTAAGGAGCTGGTGTATGAGAGAAGGATTCACATTTTTGGATCATTGGAATCTCTTTTGGGGTAGAAGTGAGCTGTACAAGAAGGACGGATTGCACCTAAATTGGAAGGGGACTAATATACTGGCAGGGAAATTTGCTAGAACTGCTTGGGAGGATTTGAACTAGTAAGGTGGGGGGGTGGGACCCAGGGAGATAGTGAGGAAAGTGATCGATCTGAGAC
>NC_057719.1:8692065-8692708 GCF_004010195.1 Chiloscyllium plagiosum
GGTCTCCTTCCTATCGGAAAGATGTTGTGAAACTTGAAAGGGTTCAGAAAAGATTTACAAGGATGTTGCCAGGGTTGGAGGATTTGAGCTATAGGGAGAGGCTGAACAGGCTAGGGCTGTTTTCCCTGGAGCGTCGGAGGCTGAGGGGTGACCTTATAGAGGTTCACAAAATTATGAGGGGCATGGATAGGATAAATCGACAAAATCTTTTCCCTGGGGTTGGGGAGTCCAGAACTAGAGGTCATAGGTTTTGGGTGAGAAGGGAAAGATATAAAAGAGACCTAAGGGACAACGTTTTCACACAGAGGGTGGTACGTGTATGGAATGAGCTGCCAGAGGAAGTGGTGGAGGCTGGTACAATTGCAACATTTAAGAGGCATTTGGATGGGTATATGAATAGGAAGGGTTTGGAGGGATATGGGCCGGGTGCTGACAGATGGGACTAGATTGGGTTGGGATATCTGGTCGGCATGGACAGGTTGGACCGAAGGGTCTGTTTCCGTGCTGTACATCTCTATGACTCTAATGCAGCTAACCTGCATATCCCTGGGCATGATGGGTAATTTAGCACAGGCAATCCACCCTAACCTGCACATCCCTGAACACTATGGGTAATTTAGCACAGGCAATCCACCCTACCTGC